>NW_026777252.1:0-71387 GCF_030936135.1 Gavia stellata | reverse complement strand
TTGTTTGGTTTTTTTTTCCCCCCCTTTTCCCCCCCCCAATTCCCATCGCTTTTAAAATGTGTTTTCTACGCCTACTTTTTTTCCCTTCGATATCTTTCTTTCTAATTATTTCTTGTCTTTCCTTAGTGCCGTTGCCTTTTAGATTTTCTGTCCATGTCTGAGTTTCAGTTTGCTTTCCCTCTCGTCCAGTTCTTTCCTCTATTAATCTCTTGGCTTTTTAAATTTTCTACCTCTATCTCGTTCACATTCTTTACTTTTAAAGTATTTTTTCTTGTTTTTCCTTAGTGCCCTTAGTTGCTTTTTAACTTTTCTGTCTACTTTTACTCTGTTTGCTGTCTTTTCAGTTATTTTTTCTTGGTTTGCCTCAGTGCCATCGCTTTTTAGATTTTTTCCCTACCTATCTGTTTTAGGTCAATGTTGCTACGCTTCAATTTCTTCCTTATTTCCCTAATCCTATTTGCTTCTAAAATTTTCCGTCTGCTTTTATTCCGTTCGCTGTCTTTATTTTTTAGTTATTTCTCGTCTTTATTAGCGCCGTGGCTTTTCAAATTTTCTTTCTACATCTCTTTTAGTTCGCTGTCCCGGCTTTTAAATTCTTTTGGTTTCTTTCCCTAATCCCCATTGCTTTTTACATTTTCTACGTCTATCCCGTTCGCTGTCTTTATTTCGCTGTCTCTTCTTTTAATTATTTCTCGTCTTTCCTCAGCGCAGTCGTTTTTTAAATTCTCTTTCTACGTCTCTTTGAGTTCGCGGTCCCTATTTCCTCATTTTTCTCTTCCTTTCCCAAATCCCCCACGCTTTTTAAATGTTCTTTCGATGCCCACTTTTATGCCCTTTGCTGGGTTTTTAAAATTATTTCTTGTCGTTCCTTAGTGCCCTCGCTTTTTAAATTTTCTTTCTGCATCTCTGTTTCACTTTGCTGTTCCGATTTCATAATTTTTTCCTTTATTTCCCTAATGCCTACCGTGTTTGACAAGTTGTTTCTATGCCTGCTTTTATTCCCTTTGCTGTCCTTTTTTACTATTTCTTCTCTGCCTTCTGTGCCATCGCTGTATAGGTTTTCTTTCTAGGTCTCTGTTGTAGTTTGCCGTTGCTATTTTTAAATCTTTTTCCCTATTTCCTTAATCACCGTTGCTTTTAAAATTTGCTGTCTACTTCCATCCCGTTTGCAGTCTTTTTTTTGTCTGCCTTTCTTTTTTAATTCTTTCTTGTCTTTCCTTCGTGCCCTCGCTTTTTGAATTTTCTGTCTCTGTCTGCTCTTGAAATGTTCTTTCTGTGCCTACTTTTATTCCCTTTGCTGTCTTTTTTTTCCATTATTTCTTCTCTGCCTTCTGTGCCATCGCTTTTTAGAGCTTCTTTCTGCGTCTTCGTTGTAGTTTGCCGTCGCTATTTTTTAAAGTTTTTCCTTATTTCCTTCATCCCCTTGCTTTGAAAATTTTCTACGTTTATCTCGTTCGCTGTCTTTAGTTTTTAATTATTTTTCCTTGGTTTTCCTTAGTGCCATGGCTTTTTAGATTTTCTTTCGACGTCTCCCTTTTAGTTTGCTGTCGCCACTTTTAAATTTTTTCCTCATTTCTTTAATCCCCGCTGCTTTTAACACTTTCTGTTTGACTTTTATGCCGTTCCCTGCCTTTATTCTTTAATGATTTCTTCTCTTTCCTTAGTGCCGCCGCTTTTAAATTTTTCTCTCAACCTCTGTTTTAGTTTGCTCTCCCTGTTTGGTTTTTTTTTTCCCCCCCTTTCCCCCCCCAATTCCCATCGCTTTTAAAATGTGTTTTCTACGCCTACTTTTTTTCCCTTCGATATCTTTCTTTCTAATTATTTCTTGTCTTTCCTTAGTGCCGTTGCCTTTTAGATTTTCTGTCCATGTCTGAGTTTCAGTTTGCTTTCCCTCTCGTCCAGTTCTTTCCTCTATTAATCTCTTGGCTTTTTAAATTTTCTACCTCTATCTCATTCACATTCTTTACTTTTAAAGTATTTTTTCTTGTTTTTCCTTAGTGCCCTTAGTTGCTTTTTAACTTTTCTGTCTACTTTTACTCTGTTTGCTGTCTTTTCAGTTATTTTTTCTTGGTTTGCCTCAGTGCCATCGCTTTTTAGATTTTTTCCCTACCTATCTGTTTTAGGTCAATGTTGCTACGCTTCAATTTCTTCCTTATTTCCCTAATCCTATTTGCTTCTAAAATTTTCCGTCTGCTTTTATTCCGTTCGCTGTCTTTATTTTTTAGTTATTTCTCGTCTTTATTAGCGCCGTGGCTTTTCAAATTTTCTTTCTACATCTCTTTTAGTTCGCTGTCCCGGCTTTTAAATTCTTTTGGTTTCTTTCCCTAATCCCCATTGCTTTTTACATTTTCTACGTCTATCCCGTTCGCTGTCTTTCTTTTGCTGTCTCTTCCTTTAATTATTTCTCGTCTTTCCTCAGCGCAGTCCTTTTTAAATTCTCTTTCTACGTCTCTTTTAGTTCGCGGTCCCTATTTCCTCATTTTTCTCTTCCTTTCCCAAATCCCCCACGCTTTTTAAATGTTCTTTCGATGCCCACTTTTATGCCCTTTGCTGGGTTTTTAAAATTATTTCTTGTCGTTCCTTAGTGCCCTCGCTTTTTAAATTTTCTTTCTGCATCTCTGTTTCACTTTGCTGTTCCGATTTCGTAATTTTTTCCTTTATTTCCCTAATGCCTACCATGTTTGACAAGTTGTTTCTATGCCTGCTTTTATTCCCTTTGCTGTCCTTTTTTACTATTTCTTCTCTGCCTTCTGTGCCATCGCTGTATAGGTTTTCTTTCTAGGTCTCTGTTGTAGATGCCGTTGCTATTTTTAAATCTTTTTCCCTATTTCCTTAATCACCGTTGCTTTTAAAATTTGCTGTCTACTTCCATCCCATTTGCAGTCTTTTTTTTGTCTGCCTTTCTTTTTTAATTCTTTCTTGTCTTTCCTTCGTGCCCTCGCTTTTTGAATTTTCTGTCTCTGTCTGCTCTTGAAATGTTCTTTCTGTGCCTACTTTTATTCCCTTTGCTGTCTTTTTTTTCCATTATTTCTTCTCTGCCTTCTGTGCCATCGCTTTTTAGAGCTTCTTTCTGCGTCTTCGTTGTAGTTTGCCGTCGCTATTTTTTAAAGTTTTTCCTTATTTCCTTCATCCCCCTTGCTTTGAAAATTTTCTACGTTTATCTCGTTCGCTGTCTTTAGTTTTTAATTATTTTTCCTTGGTTTTCCTTAGTGCCATGGCTTTTTAGATTTTCTTTCGACGTCTCCCTTTTAGTTTGCTGTCGCCACTTTTAAATTTTTTCCTCATTTCTTTAATCCCCGCTGCTTTTAACACTTTCTGTTTGACTTTTATGCCGTTCCCTGCCTTTATTCTTTAATGATTTCTTCTCTTTCCTTAGTGCCGCCGCTTTTAAATTTTTCTCTCAACCTCTGTTTTAGTTTGCTCTCCCTGTTTGGTTTTTTTTTCCCCCCCTTTCCCCCCCCCAATTCCCATCGCTTTTAAAATGTGTTTTCTACGCCTACTTTTTTTCCCTTCGATATCTTTCTTTCTAATTATTTCTTGTCTTTCCTTAGTGCCGTTGCCTTTTAGATTTTCTGTCCATGTCTGAGTTTCAGTTTGCTTTCCCTCTCGTCCAGTTCTTTCTCTATTAATCTCTTGGCTTTTTAAATTTTCTACCTCTATCTCGTTCACATTCTTTACTTTTAAAGTATTTTTTCTTGTTTTTCCTTAGTGCCCTTAGTTGCTTTTTAACTTTTCTGTCTACTTTTACTCTGTTTGCTGTCTTTTCAGTTATTTTTCTTGGTTTGCCTCAGTGCCATCGCTTTTTAGATTTTTTCCCTACCTATCTGTTTTAGGTCAATGTTGCTACGCTTCAATTTCTTCCTTATTTCCCTAATCCTATTTGCTTCTAAAATTTTCCATCTGCTTTTATTCCGTTCGCTGTCTTTATTTTTTAGTTATTTCTCGTCTTTATTAGCGCCGTGGCTTTTCAAATTTTCTTTCTACATCTCTTTTAGTTCGCTGTCCCGGCTTTTAAATTCTTTTGGTTTCTTTCCCTAATCCCCATTGCTTTTTACATTTTCTACGTCTATCCCGTTCGCTGTCTTCTTTCGCTGTCTCTTCTTTTAATTATTTCTCGTCTTTCCTCAGCGCAGTCGTTTTTTAAATTCTCTTTCTACGTCTCTTTGAGTTCGCGGTCCCTATTTCCTCATTTTTCTCTTCCTTTCCCAAATCCCCCACGCTTTTTAAATGTTCTTTCGATGCCCACTTTTATGCCCTTTGCTGGGTTTTTAAAATTATTTCTTGTCGTTCCTTAGTGCCCTCGCTTTTTAAATTTTCTTTCTGCATCTCTGTTTCACTTTGCTGTTCCGATTTCATAATTTTTTCCTTTATTTCCCTAATGCCTACCGTGTTTGACAAGTTGTTTCTATGCCTGCTTTTATTCCCTTTGCTGTCCTTTTTTACTATTTCTTCTCTGCCTTCTGTGCCATCGCTGTATAGGTTTTCTTTCTAGGTCTCTGTTGTAGTTTGCCGTTGCTATTTTTAAATCTTTTTCCCTATTTCCTTAATCACCGTTGCTTTTAAAATTTGCTGTCTACTTCCATCCCATTTGCAGTCTTGTTTTTGTCTGCCTTTCTTTTTTAATTCTTTCTTGTCTTTCCTTCGTGCCCTCGCTTTTTGAATTTTCTGTCTCTGTCTGCTCTTGAAATGTTCTTTCTGTGCCTACTTTTATTCCCTTTGCTGTCTTTTTTTTCCATTATTTCTTCTCTGCCTTCTGTGCCATCGCTTTTTAGAGCTTCTTTCTGCGTCTTCGTTGTAGTTTGCCGTCGCTATTTTTTAAAGTTTTTCCTTATTTCCTTCATCCCCCTTGCTTTGAAAATTTTCTACGTTTATCTCGTTCGCTGTCTTTAGCTTTTAATTATTTTTCCTTGGTTTTCCTTAGTGCCATGGCTTTTTAGATTTTCTTTCGACGTCTCCCTTTTAGTTCGCCGTCGCCACTTTTAAATTTTTTCCTCATTTCTTTAATCCCCGCTGCTTTTAACACTTTCTGTTTGACTTTTATGCCGTTCCCTGCCTTTATTCTTTAATGATTTCTTCTCTTTCCTTAGTGCCGCCGCTTTTAAATTTTTCTCTCAACCTCTGTTTTAGTTTGCTCTCCCTGTTTGGTTTTTTTTTCCCCCCCCTTTCCCCCCCCCAATTCCCATCGCTTTTAAAATGTGTTTTCTACGCCTACTTTTTTTCCCTTCGATATCTTTCTTTCTAATTATTTCTTGTCTTTCCTTAGTGCCGTTGCCTTTTAGATTTTCTGTCCATGTCTGAGTTTCAGTTTGCTTTCCCTCTCGTCCAGTTCTTTCCTCTATAATCTCTTGGCTTTTTAAATTTTCTACCTCTATCTCATTCACATTCTTTACTTTTAAAGTATTTTTTCTTGTTTTTCCTTAGTGCCCTTAGTTGCTTTTTAACTTTTCTGTCTACTTTTACTCTGTTTGCTGTCTTTTCAGTTATTTTTTCTTGGTTTGCCTCAGTGCCATCGCTTTTTAGATTTTTTCCCTACCTACCTGTTTTAGGTCAATGTTGCTACGCTTCAATTTCTTCCTTATTTCCCTAATCCTATTTGCTTCTAAAATTTTCCGTCTGCTTTTATTCCGTTCGCTGTCTTTATTTTTTAGTTATTTCTCGTCTTTATTAGCGCCGTGGCTTTTCAAATTTTCTTTCTACATCTCTTTTAGTTCGCTGTCCCGGCTTTTAAATTCTTTTGGTTTCTTTCCCTAATCCCCATTGCTTTTTACATTTTCTACGTCTATCCCGTTCGCTGTCTTTCTTTCGCTGTCTCTTCTTTTAATTATTTCTCGTCTTTCCTCAGCGCAGTCCTTTTTTAAATTCTCTTTCTACGTCTCTTTGAGTTCGCGGTCCCTATTTCCTCATTTTTCTCTTCCTTTCCCAAATCCCCCACGCTTTTTAAATGTTCTTTCGATGCCCACTTTTATGCCCTTTGCTGGGTTTTTAAAATTATTTCTTGTCGTTCCTTAGTGCCCTCGCTTTTTAAATTTTCTTTCTGCATCTCTGTTTCACTTTGCTGTTCCGATTTCGTAATTTTTTCCTTTATTTCCCTAATGCCTACCATGTTTGACAAGTTGTTTCTATGCCTGCTTTTATTCCCTTTGCTGTCCTTTTTTACTATTTCTTCTCTGCCTTCTGTGCCATCGCTGTATAGGTTTTCTTTCTAGGTCTCTGTTGTAGATGCCGTTGCTATTTTTAAATCTTTTTCCCTATTTCCTTAATCACCGTTGCTTTTAAAATTTGCTGTCTACTTCCATCCCATTTGCAGTCTTTTTTTTGTCTGCCTTTCTTTTTTAATTCTTTCTTGTCTTTCCTTCGTGCCCTCGCTTTTTGAATTTTCTGTCTCTGTCTGCTCTTGAAATGTTCTTTCTGTGCCTACTTTTATTCCCTTTGCTGTCTTTTTTTTCCATTATTTCTTCTCTGCCTTCTGTGCCATCGCTTTTTAGAGCTTCTTTCTGCGTCTTCGTTGTAGTTTGCCGTCGCTATTTTTTAAAGTTTTTCCTTATTTCCTTCATCCCCCTTGCTTTGAAAATTTTCTACGTTTATCTCGTTCGCTGTCTTTAGTTTTTAATTATTTTTCCTTGGTTTTCCTTAGTGCCATGGCTTTTTAGATTTTCTTTCGACGTCTCCCTTTTAGTTTGCTGTCGCCACTTTTAAATTTTTTCCTCATTTCTTTAATCCCCGCTGCTTTTAACACTTTCTGTTTGACTTTTATGCCGTTCCCTGCCTTTATTCTTTAATGATTTCTTCTCTTTCCTTAGTGCCGCCGCTTTTAAATTTTTCTCTCAACCTCTGTTTTAGTTTGCTCTCCCTGTTTGGTTTTTTTTTCCCCCCCTTTCCCCCCCCCAATTCCCATCGCTTTTAAAATGTGTTTTCTACGCCTACTTTTTTTCCCTTCGATATCTTTCTTTCTAATTATTTCTTGTCTTTCCTTAGTGCCGTTGCCTTTTAGATTTTCTGTCCATGTCTGAGTTTCAGTTTGCTTTCCCTCTCGTCCAGTTCTTTCCTCTATTAATCTCTTGGCTTTTTAAATTTTCTACCTCTATCTCGTTCACATTCTTTACTTTTAAAGTATTTTTTCTTGTTTTTCCTTAGTGCCCTTAGTTGCTTTTTAACTTTTCTGTCTACTTTTACTCTGTTTGCTGTCTTTTCAGTTATTTTTTCTTGGTTTGCCTCAGTGCCATCGCTTTTTAGATTTTTTCCCTACCTATCTGTTTTAGGTCAATGTTGCTACGCTTCAATTTCTTCCTTATTTCCCTAATCCTATTTGCTTCTAAAATTTTCCGTCTGCTTTTATTCCGTTCGCTGTCTTCATTTTTTAGTTATTTCTCGTCTTTATTAGCGCCGTGGCTTTTCAAATTTTCTTTCTACATCTCTTTTAGTTCGCTGTCCCGGCTTTTAAATTCTTTTGGTTTCTTTCCCTAATCCCCATTGCTTTTTACATTTTCTACGTCTATCCCGTTCGCTGTCTTTCTTTCGCTGTCTCTTCTTTTAATTATTTCTCGTCTTTCCTCAGCGCAGTCGTTTTTTAAATTCTCTTTCTACGTCTCTTTGAGTTCGCGGTCCCTATTTCCTCATTTTTCTCTTCCTTTCCCAAATCCCCCACGCTTTTTAAATGTTCTTTCGATGCCCACTTTTATGCCCTTTGCTGGGTTTTTAAAATTATTTCTTGTCGTTCCTTAGTGCCCTCGCTTTTTAAATTTTCTTTCTGCATCTCTGTTTCACTTTGCTGTTCCGATTTCATAATTTTTTCCTTTATTTCCCTAATGCCTACCGTGTTTGACAAGTTGTTTCTATGCCTGCTTTTATTCCCTTTGCTGTCCTTTTTTACTATTTCTTCTCTGCCTTCTGTGCCATCGCTGTATAGGTTTTCTTTCTAGGTCTCTGTTGTAGTTTGCCGTTGCTATTTTTAAATCTTTTTCCCTATTTCCTTAATCACCGTTGCTTTTAAAATTTGCTGTCTACTTCCATCCCATTTGCAGTCTTGTTTTTGTCTGCCTTTCTTTTTTAATTCTTTCTTGTCTTTCCTTCGTGCCCTCGCTTTTTGAATTTTCTGTCTCTGTCTGCTCTTGAAATGTTCTTTCTGTGCCTACTTTTATTCCCTTTGCTGTCTTTTTTTTCCATTATTTCTTCTCTGCCTTCTGTGCCATCGCTTTTTAGAGCTTCTTTCTGCGTCTTCGTTGTAGTTTGCCGTCGCTATTTTTTAAAGTTTTTCCTTATTTCCTTCATCCCCCTTGCTTTGAAAATTTTCTACGTTTATCTCGTTCGCTGTCTTTAGCTTTTAATTATTTTTCCTTGGTTTTCCTTAGTGCCATGGCTTTTTAGATTTTCTTTCGACGTCTCCCTTTTAGTTCGCCGTCGCCACTTTTAAATTTTTTCCTCATTTCTTTAATCCCCGCTGCTTTTAACACTTTCTGTTTGACTTTTATGCCGTTCCCTGCCTTTATTCTTTAATGATTTCTTCTCTTTCCTTAGTGCCGCCGCTTTTAAATTTTTCTCTCAACCTCTGTTTTAGTTTGCTCTCCCTGTTTGGTTTTTTTTCCCCCCCCCTTTCCCCCCCCCAATTCCCATCGCTTTTAAAATGTGTTTTCTACGCCTACTTTTTTTCCCTTCGATATCTTTCTTTCTAATTATTTCTTGTCTTTCCTTAGTGCCGTTGCCTTTTAGATTTTCTGTCCATGTCTGAGTTTCAGTTTGCTTTCCCTCTCGTCCAGTTCTTTCCTCTATAATCTCTTGGCTTTTTAAATTTTCTACCTCTATCTCATTCACATTCTTTACTTTTAAAGTATTTTTTCTTGTTTTTCCTTAGTGCCCTTAGTTGCTTTTTAACTTTTCTGTCTACTTTTACTCTGTTTGCTGTCTTTTCAGTTATTTTTTCTTGGTTTGCCTCAGTGCCATCGCTTTTTAGATTTTTTCCCTACCTATCTGTTTTAGGTCAATGTTGCTACGCTTCAATTTCTTCCTTATTTCCCTAATCCTATTTGCTTCTAAAATTTTCCGTCTGCTTTTATTCCGTTCGCTGTCTTCATTTTTTAGTTATTTCTCGTCTTTATTAGCGCCGTGGCTTTTCAAATTTTCTTTCTACATCTCTTTTAGTTCGCTGTCCCGGCTTTTAAATTCTTTTGGTTTCTTTCCCTAATCCCCATTGCTTTTTACATTTTCTACGTCTATCCCGTTCGCTGTCTTTCTTTCGCTGTCTCTTCTTTTAATTATTTCTCGTCTTTCCTCAGCGCAGTCGTTTTTTAAATTCTCTTTCTACGTCTCTTTGAGTTCGCGGTCCCTATTTCCTCATTTTTCTCTTCCTTTCCCAAATCCCCCACGCTTTTTAAATGTTCTTTCGATGCCCACTTTTATGCCCTTTGCTGGGTTTTTAAAATTATTTCTTGTCGTTCCTTAGTGCCCTCGCTTTTTAAATTTTCTTTCTGCATCTCTGTTTCACTTTGCTGTTCCGATTTCATAATTTTTTCCTTTATTTCCCTAATGCCTACCGTGTTTGACAAGTTGTTTCTATGCCTGCTTTTATTCCCTTTGCTGTCCTTTTTTACTATTTCTTCTCTGCCTTCTGTGCCATCGCTGTATAGGTTTTCTTTCTAGGTCTCTGTTGTAGTTTGCCGTTGCTATTTTTAAATCTTTTTCCCTATTTCCTTAATCACCGTTGCTTTTAAAATTTGCTGTCTACTTCCATCCCGTTTGCAGTCTTTTTTTTGTCTGCCTTTCTTTTTTAATTCTTTCTTGTCTTTCCTTCGTGCCCTCGCTTTTTGAATTTTCTGTCTCTGTCTGCTCTTGAAATGTTCTTTCTGTGCCTACTTTTATTCCCTTTGCTGTCTTTTTTTTCCATTATTTCTTCTCTGCCTTCTGTGCCATCGCTTTTTAGAGCTTCTTTCTGCGTCTTCGTTGTAGTTTGCCGTCGCTATTTTTTAAAGTTTTTCCTTATTTCCTTCATCCCCCTTGCTTTGAAAATTTTCTACGTTTATCTCGTTCGCTGTCTTTAGTTTTTAATTATTTTTCCTTGGTTTTCCTTAGTGCCATGGCTTTTTAGATTTTCTTTCGACGTCTCCCTTTTAGTTTGCTGTCGCCACTTTTAAATTTTTTCCTCATTTCTTTAATCCCCGCTGCTTTTAACACTTTCTGTTTGACTTTTATGCCGTTCCCTGCCTTTATTCTTTAATGATTTCTTCTCTTTCCTTAGTGCCGCCGCTTTTAAATTTTTCTCTCAACCTCTGTTTTAGTTTGCTCTCCCTGTTTGGTTTTTTTTCCCCCCCCTTTCCCCCCCCCAATTCCCATCGCTTTTAAAATGTGTTTTCTACGCCTACTTTTTTTCCCTTCGATATCTTTCTTTCTAATTATTTCTTGTCTTTCCTTAGTGCCGTTGCCTTTTAGATTTTCTGTCCATGTCTGAGTTTCAGTTTGCTTTCCCTCTCGTCCAGTTCTTTCCTCTATTAATCTCTTGGCTTTTTAAATTTTCTACCTCTATCTCGTTCACATTCTTTACTTTTAAAGTATTTTTTCTTGTTTTTCCTTAGTGCCCTTAGTTGCTTTTTAACTTTTCTGTCTACTTTTACTCTGTTTGCTGTCTTTTCAGTTATTTTTTCTTGGTTTGCCTCAGTGCCATCGCTTTTTAGATTTTTTCCCTACCTATCTGTTTTAGGTCAATGTTGCTACGCTTCAATTTCTTCCTTATTTCCCTAATCCTATTTGCTTCTAAAATTTTCCGTCTGCTTTTATTCCGTTCGCTGTCTTTATTTTTTAGTTATTTCTCGTCTTTATTAGCGCCGTGGCTTTTCAAATTTTCTTTCTACATCTCTTTTAGTTCGCTGTCCCGGCTTTTAAATTCTTTTGGTTTCTTTCCCTAATCCCCATTGCTTTTTACATTTTCTACGTCTATCCCGTTCGCTGTCTTTATTTCGCTGTCTCTTCTTTTAATTATTTCTCGTCTTTCCTCAGCGCAGTCGTTTTTTAAATTCTCTTTCTACGTCTCTTTGAGTTCGCGGTCCCTATTTCCTCATTTTTCTCTTCCTTTCCCAAATCCCCCACGCTTTTTAAATGTTCTTTCGATGCCCACTTTTATGCCCTTTGCTGGGTTTTTAAAATTATTTCTTGTCGTTCCTTAGTGCCCTCGCTTTTTAAATTTTCTTTCTGCATCTCTGTTTCACTTTGCTGTTCCGATTTCATAATTTTTTCCTTTATTTCCCTAATGCCTACCGTGTTTGACAAGTTGTTTCTATGCCTGCTTTTATTCCCTTTGCTGTCCTTTTTTACTATTTCTTCTCTGCCTTCTGTGCCATCGCTGTATAGGTTTTCTTTCTAGGTCTCTGTTGTAGTTTGCCGTTGCTATTTTTAAATCTTTTTCCCTATTTCCTTAATCACCGTTGCTTTTAAAATTTGCTGTCTACTTCCATCCCGTTTGCAGTCTTTTTTTTGTCTGCCTTTCTTTTTTAATTCTTTCTTGTCTTTCCTTCGTGCCCTCGCTTTTTGAATTTTCTGTCTCTGTCTGCTCTTGAAATGTTCTTTCTGTGCCTACTTTTATTCCCTTTGCTGTCTTTTTTTTCCATTATTTCTTCTCTGCCTTCTGTGCCATCGCTTTTTAGAGCTTCTTTCTGCGTCTTCGTTGTAGTTTGCCGTCGCTATTTTTTAAAGTTTTTCCTTATTTCCTTCATCCCCCTTGCTTTGAAAATTTTCTACGTTTATCTCGTTCGCTGTCTTTAGTTTTTAATTATTTTTCCTTGGTTTTCCTTAGTGCCATGGCTTTTTAGATTTTCTTTCGACGTCTCCCTTTTAGTTTGCTGTCGCCACTTTTAAATTTTTTCCTCATTTCTTTAATCCCCGCTGCTTTTAACACTTTCTGTTTGACTTTTATGCCGTTCCCTGCCTTTATTCTTTAATGATTTCTTCTCTTTCCTTAGTGCCGCCGCTTTTAAATTTTTCTCTCAACCTCTGTTTTAGTTTGCTCTCCCTGTTTGGTTTTTTTTTCCCCCCCTTTCCCCCCCCAATTCCCATCGCTTTTAAAATGTGTTTTCTACGCCTACTTTTTTTCCCTTCGATATCTTTCTTTCTAATTATTTCTTGTCTTTCCTTAGTGCCGTTGCCTTTTAGATTTTCTGTCCATGTCTGAGTTTCAGTGTGCTTTCCCTCTCGTCCAGTTCTTTCCTCTATTAATCTCTTGGCTTTTTAAATTTTCTACCTCTATCTCGTTCACATTCTTTACTTTTAAAGTATTTTTTCTTGTTTTTCCTTAGTGCCCTTAGTTGCTTTTTAACTTTTCTGTCTACTTTTACTCTGTTTGCTGTCTTTTCAGTTATTTTTTCTTGGTTTGCCTCAGTGCCATCGCTTTTTAGATTTTTTCCCTACCTATCTGTTTTAGGTCAATGTTGCTACGCTTCAATTTCTTCCTTATTTCCCTAATCCTATTTGCTTCTAAAATTTTCCGTCTGCTTTTATTCCGTTCGCTGTCTTTATTTTTTAGTTATTTCTTGTCTTTATTAGCGCCGTGGCTTTTCAAATTTTCTTTCTACATCTCTTTTAGTTCGCTGTCCCGGCTTTTAAATTCTTTTGGTTTCTTTCCCTAATCCCCATTGCTTTTTACATTTTCTACGTCTATCCCGTTCGCTGTCTTTCTTTTGCTGTCTCTTCCTTTAATTATTTCTCGTCTTTCCTCAGCGCAGTCCTTTTTTAAATTCTCTTTCTACGTCTCTTTTAGTTCGCGGTCCCTATTTCCTCATTTTTCTCTTCCTTTCCCAAATCCCCCACGCTTTTTAAATGTTCTTTCGATGCCCACTTTTATGCCCTTTGCTGGGTTTTTAAAATTATTTCTTGTCGTTCCTTAGTGCCCTCGCTTTTTAAATTTTCTTTCTGCATCTCTGTTTCACTTTGCTGTTCCGATTTCGTAATTTTTTCCTTTATTTCCCTAATGCCTACCATGTTTGACAAGTTGTTTCTATGCCTGCTTTTATTCCCTTTGCTGTCCTTTTTTACTATTTCTTCTCTGCCTTCTGTGCCATCGCTGTATAGGTTTTCTTTCTAGGTCTCTGTTGTAGTTTGCCGTTGCTATTTTTAAATCTTTTTCCCTATTTCCTTAATCACCGTTGCTTTTAAAATTTGCTGTCTACTTCCATCCCATTTGCAGTCTTGTTTTTGTCTGCCTTTCTTTTTTAATTCTTTCTTGTCTTTCCTTCGTGCCCTCGCTTTTTGAATTTTCTGTCTCTGTCTGCTCTTGAAATGTTCTTTCTGTGCCTACTTTTATTCCCTTTGCTGTCTTTTTTTTCCATTATTTCTTCTCTGCCTTCTGTGCCATCGCTTTTTAGAGCTTCTTTCTGCGTCTTCGTTGTAGTTTGCCGTCGCTATTTTTTAAAGTTTTTCCTTATTTCCTTCATCCCCCTTGCTTTGAAAATTTTCTACGTTTATCTCGTTCGCTGTCTTTAGTTTTTAATTATTTTTCCTTGGTTTTCCTTAGTGCCATGGCTTTTTAGATTTTCTTTCGACGTCTCCCTTTTAGTTTGCTGTCGCCACTTTTAAATTTTTTCCTCATTTCTTTAATCCCCGCTGCTTTTAACACTTTCTGTTTGACTTTTATGCCGTTCCCTGCCTTTATTCTTTAATGATTTCTTCTCTTTCCTTAGTGCCGCCGCTTTTAAATTTTTCTCTCAACCTCTGTTTTAGTTTGCTCTCCCTGTTTGGTTTTTTTTCCCCCCCCTTTCCCCCCCCCAATTCCCATCGCTTTTAAAATGTGTTTTCTACGCCTACTTTTTTTCCCTTCGATATCTTTCTTTCTAATTATTTCTTGTCTTTCCTTAGTGCCGTTGCCTTTTAGATTTTCTGTCCATGTCTGAGTTTCAGTTTGCTTTCCCTCTCGTCCAGTTCTTTCCTCTATTAATCTCTTGGCTTTTTAAATTTTCTACCTCTATCTCGTTCACATTCTTTACTTTTAAAGTATTTTTTCTTGTTTTTCCTTAGTGCCCTTAGTTGCTTTTTAACTTTTCTGTCTACTTTTACTCTGTTTGCTGTCTTTTCAGTTATTTTTTCTTGGTTTGCCTCAGTGCCATCGCTTTTTAGATTTTTTCCCTACCTATCTGTTTTAGGTCAATGTTGCTACGCTTCAATTTCTTCCTTATTTCCCTAATCCTATTTGCTTCTAAAATTTTCCGTCTGCTTTTATTCCGTTCGCTGTCTTTATTTTTTAGTTATTTCTCGTCTTTATTAGCGCCGTGGCTTTTCAAATTTTCTTTCTACATCTCTTTTAGTTCGCTGTCCCGGCTTTTAAATTCTTTTGGTTTCTTTCCCTAATCCCCATTGCTTTTTACATTTTCTACGTCTATCCCGTTCGCTGTCTTTATTTCGCTGTCTCTTCTTTTAATTATTTCTCGTCTTTCCTCAGCGCAGTCGTTTTTTAAATTCTCTTTCTACGTCTCTTTGAGTTCGCGGTCCCTATTTCCTCATTTTTCTCTTCCTTTCCCAAATCCCCCACGCTTTTTAAATGTTCTTTCGATGCCCACTTTTATGCCCTTTGCTGGGTTTTTAAAATTATTTCTTGTCGTTCCTTAGTGCCCTCGCTTTTTAAATTTTCTTTCTGCATCTCTGTTTCACTTTGCTGTTCCGATTTCATAATTTTTTCCTTTATTTCCCTAATGCCTACCGTGTTTGACAAGTTGTTTCTATGCCTGCTTTTATTCCCTTTGCTGTCCTTTTTTACTGTTTCTTCTCTGCCTTCTGTGCCATCGCTGTATAGGTTTTCTTTCTAGGTCTCTGTTGTAGTTTGCCGTTGCTATTTTTAAATCTTTTTCCCTATTTCCTTAATCACCGTTGCTTTTAAAATTTGCTGTCTACTTCCATCCCGTTTGCAGTCTTGTTTTTGTCTGCCTTTCTTTTTTAATTATTTCTTGTCTTTCCTTCGTGCCCTCGCTTTTTGAATTTTCTGTCTCTGTCTGCTCTTGAAATGTTCTTTCTGTGCCTACTTTTATTCCCTTTGCTGTCTTTTTTTTCCATTATTTCTTCTCTGCCTTCTGTGCCATCGCTTTTTAGAGCTTCTTTCTGCGTCTTCGTTGTAGTTTGCCGTCGCTATTTTTTAAAGTTTTTCCTTATTTCCTTCATCCCCCTTGCTTTGAAAATTTTCTACGTTTATCTCGTTCGCTGTCTTTAGTTTTTAATTATTTTTCCTTGGTTTTCCTTAGTGCCATGGCTTTTTAGATTTTCTTTCGACGTCTCCCTTTTAGTTCGCCGTCGCCACTTTTAAATTTTTTCCTCATTTCTTTAATCCCCGCTGCTTTTAACACTTTCTGTTTGACTTTTATGCCGTTCCCTGCCTTTATTCTTTAATGATTTCTTCTCTTTCCTTAGTGCCGCCGCTTTTAAATTTTTCTCCCAACCTCTGTTTTAGTTTGCTCTCCCTGTTTGGTTTTTTTTTCCCCCCCTTTCCCCCCCCCAATTCCCATCACTTTTAAAATGTGTTTTCTACGCCTACTTTTTTTCCCTTCGATATCTTTCTTTCTAATTATTTCTTGTCTTTCCTTAGTGCCGTTGCCTTTTAGATTTTCTGTCCATGTCTGAGTTTCAGTTTGCTTTCCCTCTCGTCCAGTTCTTTCCTCTATTAATCTCTTGGCTTTTTAAATTTTCTACCTCTATCTCATTCACATTCTTTACTTTTAAAGTATTTTTTCTTGTTTTTCCTTAGTGCCCTTAGTTGCTTTTTAACTTTTCTGTCTACTTTTACTCTGTTTGCTGTCTTTTCAGTTATTTTTTCTTGGTTTGCCTCAGTGCCATCGCTTTTTAGATTTTTTCCCTACCTACCTGTTTTAGGTCAATGTTGCTACGCTTCAATTTCTTCCTTATTTCCCTAATCCTATTTGCTTCTAAAATTTTCCGTCTGCTTTTATTCCGTTCGCTCTCTTTATTTTTTAGTTATTTCTCGTCTTTATTAGCGCCGTGGCTTTTCAAATTTTCTTTCTACATCTCTTTTAGTTCGCTGTCCCGGCTTTTAAATTCTTTTGGTTTCTTTCCCTAATCCCCATTGCTTTTTACATTTTCTACGTCTATCCCGTTCGCTGTCTTTCTTTCGCTGTCTCTTCCTTTAATTATTTCTCGTCTTTCCTCAGCGCAGTCCTTTTTTAAATTCTCTTTCTACGTCTCTTTGAGTTCGCGGTCCCTATTTCCTCATTTTTCTCTTCCTTTCCCAAATCCCCCACGCTTTTTAAATGTTCTTTCGACGCCCACTTTTATGCCCTTTGCTGGGTTTTTAAAATTATTTCTTGTCGTTCCTTAGTGCCCTCGCTTTTTAAATTTTCTTTCTGCATCTCTGTTTCACTTTGCTGTTCCGATTTCGTAATTTTTTCCTTTATTTCCCTAATGCCTACCGTGTTTGACAAGTTGTTTCTATGCCTGCTTTTATTCCCTTTGCTGTCCTTTTTTACTATTTCTTCTCTGCCTTCTGTGCCATCGCTGTATAGGTTTTCTTTCTAGGTCTCTGTTGTAGTTTGCCGTTGCTATTTTAAAATCTTTTTCCCTATTTCCTTAATCACCGTTGCTTTTAAAATTTGCTGTCTACTTCCATCCCGTTTGCAGTCTTTTTTTTGTCTGCCTTTCTTTTTTAATTCTTTCTTGTCTTTCCTTCGTGCCCTCGCTTTTTGAATTTTCTGTCTCTGTCTGCTCTTGAAATGTTCTTTCTGTGCCTACTTTTATTCCCTTTGCTGTCTTTTTTTTTCCATTATTTCTTCTCTGCCTTCTGTGCCATCGCTTTTTAGAGCTTCTTTCTGCGTCTTCGTTGTAGTTTGCCGTCGCTATTTTTTAAAGTTTTTCCTTATTTCCTTCATCCCCCTTGCTTTGAAAATTTTCTACGTTTATCTCGTTCGCTGTCTTTAGTTTTTAATTATTTTTCCTTGGTTTTCCTTAGTGCCATGGCTTTTTAGATTTTCTTTCAACGTCTCCCTTTTAGTTCGCCGTCGCCACTTTTAAATTTTTTCCTCATTTCTTTAATCCCCGCTGCTTTTAACACTTTCTGTTTGACTTTTATGCCGTTCCCTGCCTTTATTCTTTAATGATTTCTTCTCTTTCCTTAGTGCCGCCGCTTTTAAATTTTTCTCCCAACCTCTGTTTTAGTTTGCTCTCCCTGTTTGGTTTTTTTTTCCCCCCCTTCCCCCCCCCAATTCCCATCGCTTTTAAAATGTGTTTTCTATGCCTACTTTTTTTCCCTTCGATATCTTTCTTTCTAATTATTTCTTGTCTTTCCTTAGTGCCGTTGCCTTTTAGATTTTCTGTCCATGTCTGAGTTTCAGTTTGCTTTCCCTCTCGTCCAGTTCTTTCCTCTATTAATCTCTTGGCTTTTTAAATGTTCTACCTCTATCTCGTTCACATTCTTTACTTTTAAAGTATTTTTTCTTGTTTTTCCTTAGTGCCCTTAGTTGCTTTTTAACTTTTCTGTCTACTTTTACTCTGTTTGCTGTCTTTTCAGTTATTTTTTCTTGGTTTGCCTCAGTGCCATCGCTTTTTAGATTTTTTCCCTACCTATCTGTTTTAGGTCAATGTTGCTACGCTTCAATTTCTTCCTTATTTCCCTAATCCTATTTGCTTCTAAAATTTTCCGTCTGCTTTTATTCCGTTCGCTGTCTTTATTTTTTAGTTATTTCTCGTCTTTATTAGCGCCGTGGCTTTTCAAATTTTCTTTCTACATCTCTTTTAGTTCGCTGTCCCGGCTTTTAAATTCTTTTGGTTTCTTTCCCTAATCCCCATTGCTTTTTACATTTTCTACGTCTATCCCGTTCGCTGTCTTTCTTTCGCTGTCTCTTCCTTTAATTATTTCTCGTCTTTCCTCAGCGCAGTCGTTTTTTAAATTCTCTTTCTACGTCTCTTTGAGTTCGCGGTCCCTATTTCCTCATTTTTCTCTTCCTTTCCCAAATCCCCCACGCTTTTTAAATGTTCTTTCGATGCCCACTTTTATGCCCTTTGCTGGGTTTTTAAAATTATTTCTTGTCGTTCCTTAGTGCCCTCGCTTTTTAAATTTTCTTTCTGCATCTCTGTTTCACTTTGCTGTTCCGATTTCATAATTTTTTCCTTTATTTCCCTAATGCCTACCGTGTTTGACAAGTTGTTTCTATGCCTGCTTTTATTCCCTTTGCTGTCCTTTTTTACTATTTCTTCTCTGCCTTCTGTGCCATCGCTGTATAGGTTTTCTTTCTAGGTCTCTGTTGTAGTTTGCCGTTGCTATTTTTAAATCTTTTTCCCTATTTCCTTAATCACCGTTGCTTTTAAAATTTGCTGTCTACTTCCATCCCGTTTGCAGTCTTTTTTTTGTCTGCCTTTCTTTTTTAATTCTTTCTTGTCTTTCCTTCGTGCCCTCGCTTTTTGAATTTTCTGTCTCTGTCTGCTCTTGAAATGTTCTTTCTGTGCCTACTTTTATTCCCTTTGCTGTCTTTTTTTTCCATTATTTCTTCTCTGCCTTCTGTGCCATCGCTTTTTAGAGCTTCTTTCTGCGTCTTCGTTGTAGTTTGCCGTCGCTATTTTTTAAAGTTTTTCCTTATTTCCTTCATCCCCCTTGCTTTGAAAATTTTCTACGTTTATCTCGTTCGCTGTCTTTAGTTTTTAATTATTTTTCCTTGGTTTTCCTTAGTGCCATGGCTTTTTAGATTTTCTTTCGACGTCTCCCTTTTAGTTTGCTGTCGCCACTTTTAAATTTTTTCCTCATTTCTTTAATCCCCGCTGCTTTTAACACTTTCTGTTTGACTTTTATGCCGTTCCCTGCCTTTATTCTTTAATGATTTCTTCTCTTTCCTTAGTGCCGCCGCTTTTAAATTTTTCTCCCAACCTCTGTTTTAGTTTGCTCTCCCTGTTTGGTTTTTCCCCCCCCCCCCTTCCCCCCCCCAATTCCCATCACTTTTAAAATGTGTTTTCTATGCCTACTTTTTTTCCCTTCGATATCTTTCTTTCTAATTATTTCTTGTCTTTCCTTAGTGCCGTTGCCTTTTAGATTTTCTGTCCATGTCTGAGTTTCAGTTTGCTTTCCCTCTCGTCCAGTTCTTTCCTCTATTAATCTCTTGGCTTTTTAAATGTTCTACCTCTATCTCATTCACATTCTTTACTTTTAAAGTATTTTTTCTTGTTTTTCCTTAGTGCCCTTAGTTGCTTTTTAACTTTTCTGTCTACTTTTACTCTGTTTGCTGTCTTTTCAGTTATTTTTTCTTGGTTTGCCTCAGTGCCATCGCTTTTTAGATTTTTTCCCTACCTACCTGTTTTAGGTCAATGTTGCTACGCTTCAATTTCTTCCTTATTTCCCTAATCCTATTTGCTTCTAAAATTTTCCGTCTGCTTTTATTCCGTTCGCTCTCTTTATTTTTTAGTTATTTCTTGTCTTTATTAGCGCCGTGGCTTTTCAAATTTTCTTTCTACATCTCTTTTAGTTCGCTGTCCCGGCTTTTAAATTCTTTTGGTTTCTTTCCCTAATCCCCATTGCTTTTTACATTTTCTACGTCTATCCCGTTCGCTGTCTTTCTTTCGCTGTCTCTTCCTTTAATTATTTCTCGTCTTTCCTCAGCGCAGTCGTTTTTTAAATTCTCTTTCTACGTCTCTTTGAGTTCGCGGTCCCTATTTCCTCATTTTTCTCTTCCTTTCCCAAATCCCCCACGCTTTTTAAATGTTCTTTCGACGCCCACTTTTATGCCCTTTGCTGGGTTTTTAAAATTATTTCTTGTCGTTCCTTAGTGCCCTCGCTTTTTAAATTTTCTTTCTGCATCTCTGTTTCACTTTGCTGTTCCGATTTCGTAATTTTTTCCTTTATTTCCCTAATGCCTACCGTGTTTGACAAGTTGTTTCTATGCCTGCTTTTATTCCCTTTGCTGTCCTTTTTTACTATTTCTTCTCTGCCTTCTGTGCCATCGCTGTATAGGTTTTCTTTCTAGGTCTCTGTTGTAGTTTGCCGTTGCTATTTTAAAATCTTTTTCCCTATTTCCTTAATCACCGTTGCTTTTAAAATTTGCTGTCTACTTCCATCCCGTTTGCAGTCTTTTTTTTGTCTGCCTTTCTTTTTTAATTCTTTCTTGTCTTTCCTTCGTGCCCTCGCTTTTTGAATTTTCTGTCTCTGTCTGCTCTTGAAATGTTCTTTCTGTGCCTACTTTTATTCCCTTTGCTGTCTTTTTTTTTCCATTATTTCTTCTCTGCCTTCTGTGCCATCGCTTTTTAGAGCTTCTTTCTGCGTCTTCGTTGTAGTTTGCCGTCGCTATTTTTTAAAGTTTTTCCTTATTTCCTTCATCCCCCTTGCTTTGAAAATTTTCTACGTTTATCTCGTTCGCTGTCTTTAGTTTTTAATTATTTTTCCTTGGTTTTCCTTAGTGCCATGGCTTTTTAGATTTTCTTTCGACGTCTCCCTTTTAGTTCGCCGTCGCCACTTTTAAATTTTTTCCTCATTTCTTTAATCCCCGCTGCTTTTAACACTTTCTGTTTGACTTTTATGCCGTTCCCTGCCTTTATTCTTTAATGATTTCTTCTCTTTCCTTAGTGCCGCCGCTTTTAAATTTTTCTCCCAACCTCTGTTTTAGTTTGCTCTCCCTGTTTGGTTTTTTTTTCCCCCCCTTCCCCCCCCCAATTCCCATCGCTTTTAAAATGTGTTTTCTATGCCTACTTTTTTTCCCTTCGATATCTTTCTTTCTAATTATTTCTTGTCTTTCCTTAGTGCCGTTGCCTTTTAGATTTTCTGTCCATGTCTGAGTTTCAGTTTGCTTTCCCTCTCGTCCAGTTCTTTCCTCTATTAATCTCTTGGCTTTTTAAATGTTCTACCTCTATCTCGTTCACATTCTTTACTTTTAAAGTATTTTTTCTTGTTTTTCCTTAGTGCCCTTAGTTGCTTTTTAACTTTTCTGTCTACTTTTACTCTGTTTGCTGTCTTTTCAGTTATTTTTTCTTGGTTTGCCTCAGTGCCATCGCTTTTTAGATTTTTTCCCTACCTACCTGTTTTAGGTCAATGTTGCTACGCTTCAATTTCTTCCTTATTTCCCTAATCCTATTTGCTTCTAAAATTTTCCGTCTGCTTTTATTCCGTTCGCTGTCTTTATTTTTTAGTTATTTCTCGTCTTTATTAGCGCCGTGGCTTTTCAAATTTTCTTTCTACATCTCTTTTAGTTCGCTGTCCCGGCTTTTAAATTCTTTTGGTTTCTTTCCCTAATCCCCATTGCTTTTTACATTTTCTACGTCTATCCCGTTCGCTGTCTTTCTTTCGCTGTCTCTTCCTTTAATTATTTCTCGTCTTTCCTCAGCGCAGTCGTTTTTTAAATTCTCTTTCTACGTCTCTTTGAGTTCGCGGTCCCTATTTCCTCATTTTTCTCTTCCTTTCCCAAATCCCCCACGCTTTTTAAATGTTCTTTCGATGCCCACTTTTATGCCCTTTGCTGGGTTTTTAAAATTATTTCTTGTCGTTCCTTAGTGCCCTCGCTTTTTAAATTTTCTTTCTGCATCTCTGTTTCACTTTGCTGTTCCGATTTCGTAATTTTTTCCTTTATTTTCCTAATGCCTACCGTGTTTGACAAGTTGTTTCTATGCCTGCTTTTATTCCCTTTGCTGTCCTTTTTTACTATTTCTTCTCTGCCTTCTGTGCCATCGCTGTATAGGTTTTCTTTCTAGGTCTCTGTTGTAGTTTGCCGTTGCTATTTTTAAATCTTTTTCCCTATTTCCTTAATCACCGTTGCTTTTAAAATTTGCTGTCTACTTCCATCCCGTTTGCAGTCTTTTTTTTGTCTGCCTTTCTTTTTTAATTCTTTCTTGTCTTTCCTTCGTGCCCTCGCTTTTTGAATTTTCTGTCTCTGTCTGCTCTTGAAATGTTCTTTCTGTGCCTACTTTTATTCCCTTTGCTGTCTTTTTTTTCCATTATTTCTTCTCTGCCTTCTGTGCCATCGCTTTTTAGAGCTTCTTTCTGCGTCTTCGTTGTAGTTTGCCGTCGCTATTTTTTAAAGTTTTTCCTTATTTCCTTCATCCCCCTTGCTTTGAAAATTTTCTACGTTTATCTCGTTCGCTGTCTTTAGTTTTTAATTATTTTTCCTTGGTTTTCCTTAGTGCCATGGCTTTTTAGATTTTCTTTCGACGTCTCCCTTTTAGTTTGCTGTCGCCACTTTTAAATTTTTTCCTCATTTCTTTAATCCCCGCTGCTTTTAACACTTTCTGTTTGACTTTTATGCCGTTCCCTGCCTTTATTCTTTAATGATTTCTTCTCTTTCCTTAGTGCCGCCGCTTTTAAATTTTTCTCCCAACCTCTGTTTTAGTTTGCTCTCCCTGTTTGGTTTTTTCCCCCCCCCCTTCCCCCCCCCAATTTCCATCGCTTTTAAAATGTGTTTTCTACGCCTACTTTTTTTCCCTTTGATATCTTTCTTTCTAATTATTTCTTGTCTTTCCTTAGTGCCGTTGCCTTTTAGATTTTCTGTCCATGTCTGAGTTTCAGTTTGCTTTCCCTCTCGTCCAGTTCTTTCCTCTATTAATCTCTTGGCTTTTTAAATTTTCTACCTCTATCTCATTCACATTCTTTACTTTTAAAGTATTTTTTCTTGTTTTTCCTTAGTGCCCTTAGTTGCTTTTTAACTTTTCTGTCTACTTTTACTCTGTTTGCTGTCTTTTCAGTTATTTTTTCTTGGTTTGCCTCAGTGCCATCGCTTTTTAGATTTTTTCCCTACCTACCTGTTTTAGGTCAATGTTGCTACGCTTCAATTTCTTCCTTATTTCCCTAATCCTATTTGCTTCTAAAATTTTCCGTCTGCTTTTATTCCGTTCGCTGTCTTTATTTTTTAGTTATTTCTCGTCTTTATTAGCGCCGTGGCTTTTCAAATTTTCTTTCTACATCTCTTTTAGTTCGCTGTCCCGGCTTTTAAATTCTTTTGGTTTCTTTCCCTAATCCCCATTGCTTTTTACATTTTCTACGTCTATCCCGTTCGCTGTCTTTCTTTCGCTGTCTCTTCCTTTAATTATTTCTCGTCTTTCCTCAGCGCAGTCCTTTTTTAAATTCTCTTTCTACGTCTCTTTGAGTTCGCGGTCCCTATTTCCTCATTTTTCTCTTCCTTTCCCAAATCCCCCACGCTTTTTAAATGTTCTTTCGACGCCCACTTTTATGCCCTTTGCTGGGTTTTTAAAATTATTTCTTGTCGTTCCTTAGTGCCCTCGCTTTTTAAATTTTCTTTCTGCATCTCTGTTTCACTTTGCTGTTCCGATTTCGTAATTTTTTCCTTTATTTCCCTAATGCCTACCGTGTTTGACAAGTTGTTTCTATGCCTGCTTTTATTCCCTTTGCTGTCCTTTTTTACTATTTCTTCTCTGCCTTCTGTGCCATCGCTGTATAGGTTTTCTTTCTAGGTCTCTGTTGTAGTTTGCCGTTGCTATTTTAAAATCTTTTTCCCTATTTCCTTAATCAACGTTGCTTTTAAAATTTGCTGTCTACTTCCATCCCGTTTGCAGTCTTTTTTTTGTCTGCCTTTCTTTTTTAATTCTTTCTTGTCTTTCCTTCGTGCCCTCGCTTTTTGAATTTTCTGTCTCTGTCTGCTCTTGAAATGTTCTTTCTGTGCCTACTTTTATTCCCTTTGCTGTCTTTTTTTTTCCATTATTTCTTCTCTGCCTTCTGTGCCATCGCTTTTTAGAGCTTCTTTCTGCGTCTTCGTTGTAGTTTGCCGTCGCTATTTTTTAAAGTTTTTCCTTATTTCCTTCATCCCCCTTGCTTTGAAAATTTTCTACGTTTATCTCGTTCGCTGTCTTTAGTTTTTAATTATTTTTCCTTGGTTTTCCTTAGTGCCATGGCTTTTTAGATTTTCTTTCGACGTCTCCCTTTTAGTTCGCCGTCGCCACTTTTAAATTTTTTCCTCATTTCTTTAATCCCCGCTGCTTTTAACACTTTCTGTTTGACTTTTATGCCGTTCCCTGCCTTTATTCTTTAATGATTTCTTCTCTTTCCTTAGTGCCGCCGCTTTTAAATTTTTCTCCCAACCTCTGTTTTAGTTTGCTCTCCCTGTTTGGTTTTTTTTTCCCCCCCTTCCCCCCCCCAATTCCCATCGCTTTTAAAATGTGTTTTCTACACCTACTTTTTTTCCCTTCGATATCTTTCTTTCTAATTATTTCTTGTCTTTCCTTAGTGCCGTTGCCTTTTAGATTTTCTGTCCATGTCTGAGTTTCAGTTTGCTTTCCCTCTCGTCCAGTTCTTTCCTCTATTAATCTCTTGGCTTTTTAAATTTTCTACCTCTATCTCATTCACATTCTTTACTTTTAAAGTATTTTTTCTTGTTTTTCCTTAGTGCCCTTAGTTGCTTTTTAACTTTTCTGTCTACTTTTACTCTGTTTGCTGTCTTTTCAGTTATTTTTTCTTGGTTTGCCTCAGTGCCATCGCTTTTTAGATTTTTTCCCTACCTACCTGTTTTAGGTCAATGTTGCTACGCTTCAATTTCTTCCTTATTTCCCTAATCCTATTTGCTTCTAAAATTTTCCGTCTGCTTTTATTCCGTTCGCTGTCTTTATTTTTTAGTTATTTCTCGTCTTTATTAGCGCCGTGGCTTTTCAAATTTTCTTTCTACATCTCTTTTAGTTCGCTGTCCCGGCTTTTAAATTCTTTTGGTTTCTTTCCCTAATCCCCATTGCTTTTTACATTTTCTACGTCTATCCCGTTCGCTGTCTTTCTTTCGCTGTCTCTTCCTTTAATTATTTCTCGTCTTTCCTCAGCGCAGTCGTTTTTTAAATTCTCTTTCTACGTCTCTTTGAGTTCGCGGTCCCTATTTCCTCATTTTTCTCTTCCTTTCCCAAATCCCCCACGCTTTTTAAATGTTCTTTCGACGCCCACTTTTATGCCCTTTGCTGGGTTTTTAAAATTATTTCTTGTCGTTCCTTAGTGCCCTCGCTTTTTAAATTTTCTTTCTGCATCTCTGTTTCACTTTGCTGTTCCGATTTCGTAATTTTTTCCTTTATTTCCCTAATGCCTACCGTGTTTGACAAGTTGTTTCTATGCCTGCTTTTATTCCCTTTGCTGTCCTTTTTTACTATTTCTTCTCTGCCTTCTGTGCCATCGCTGTATAGGTTTTCTTTCTAGGTCTCTGTTGTAGTTTGCCGTTGCTATTTTTAAATCTTTTTCCCTATTTCCTTAATCACCGTTGCTTTTAAAATTTGCTGTCTACTTCCATCCCGTTTGCAGTCTTTTTTTTGTCTGCCTTTCTTTTTTAATTCTTTCTTGTCTTTCCTTCGTGCCCTCGCTTTTTGAATTTTCTGTCTCTGTCTGCTCTTGAAATGTTCTTTCTGTGCCTACTTTTATTCCCTTTGCTGTCTTTTTTTTTCCATTATTTCTTCTCTGCCTTCTGTGCCATCGCTTTTTAGAGCTTCTTTCTGCGTCTTCGTTGTAGTTTGCCGTCGCTATTTTTTAAAGTTTTTCCTTATTTCCTTCATCCCCCTTGCTTTGAAAATTTTCTACGTTTATCTCGTTCGCTGTCTTTAGTTTTTAATTATTTTTCCTTGGTTTTCCTTAGTGCCATGGCTTTTTAGATTTTCTTTCGACGTCTCCCTTTTAGTTCGCCGTCGCCACTTTTAAATTTTTTCCTCATTTCTTTAATCCCCGCTGCTTTTAACACTTTCTGTTTGACTTTTATGCCGTTCCCTGCCTTTATTCTTTAATGATTTCTTCTCTTTCCTTAGTGCCGCCGCTTTTAAATTTTTCTCCCAACCTCTGTTTTAGTTTGCTCTCCCTGTTTGGTTTTTTTTTCCCCCCCTTCCCCCCCCCAATTCCCATCGCTTTTAAAATGTGTTTTCTATGCCTACTTTTTTTCCCTTCGATATCTTTCTTTCTAATTATTTCTTGTCTTTCCTTAGTGCCGTTGCCTTTTAGATTTTCTGTCCATGTCTGAGTTTCAGTTTGCTTTCCCTCTCGTCCAGTTCTTTCCTCTATTAATCTCTTGGCTTTTTAAATTTTCTACCTCTATCTCGTTCACATTCTTTACTTTTAAAGTATTTTTTCTTGTTTTTCCTTAGTGCCCTTAGTTGCTTTTTAACTTTTCTGTCTACTTTTACTCTGTTTGCTGTCTTTTCAGTTATTTTTTCTTGGTTTGCCTCAGTGCCATCGCTTTTTAGATTTTTTCCCTACCTACCTGTTTTAGGTCAATGTTGCTACGCTTCAATTTCTTCCTTATTTCCCTAATCCTATTTGCTTCTAAAAATTTCCGTCTGCTTTTATTCCGTTCGCTCTCTTTATTTTTTAGTTATTTCTCGTCTTTATTAGCGCCGTGGCTTTTCAAATTTTCTTTCTACATCTCTTTTAGTTCGCTGTCCCGGCTTTTAAATTCTTTTGGTTTCTTTCCCTAATCCCCATTGCTTTTTACATTTTCTACGTCTATCCCGTTCGCTGTCTTTATTTCGCTGTCTCTTCTTTTAATTATTTCTCGTCTTTCCTCAGCGCAGTCGTTTTTTAAATTCTCTTTCTACGTCTCTTTGAGTTCGCGGTCCCTATTTCCTCATTTTTCTCTTCCTTTCCCAAATCCCCCACGCTTTTTAAATGTTCTTTCGATGCCCACTTTTATGCCCTTTGCTGGATTTTTAAAATTATTTCTTGTCGTTCCTTAGTGCCCTCGCTTTTTAAATTTTCTTTCTGCATCTCTGTTTCACTTTGCTGTTCCGATTTCATAATTTTTTCCTTTATTTCCCTAATGCCTACCGTGTTTGACAAGTTGTTTCTATGCCTGCTTTTATTCCCTTTGCTGTCCTTTTTTACTATTTCTTCTCTGCCTTCTGTGCCATCGCTGTATAGGTTTTCTTTCTAGGTCTCTGTTGTAGTTTGCCGTTGCTATTTTTAAATCTTTTTCCCTATTTCCTTAATCACCGTTGCTTTTAAAATTTGCTGTCTACTTCCATCCCGTTTGCAGTCTTTTTTTTGTCTGCCTTTCTTTTTTAATTCTTTCTTGTCTTTCCTTCGTGCCCTCGCTTTTTGAATTTTCTGTCTCTGTCTGCTCTTGAAATGTTCTTTCTGTGCCTACTTTTATTCCCTTTGCTGTCTTTTTTTTTCCATTATTTCTTCTCTGCCTTCTGTGCCATCGCTTTTTAGAGCTTCTTTCTGCGTCTTCGTTGTAGTTTGCCGTCGCTATTTTTTAAAGTTTTTCCTTATTTCCTTCATCCCCCTTGCTTTGAAAATTTTCTACGTTTATCTCGTTCGCTGTCTTTAGTTTTTAATTATTTTTCCTTGGTTTTCCTTAGTGCCATGGCTTTTTAGATTTTCTTTCGACGTCTCCCTTTTAGTTCGCCGTCGCCACTTTTAAATTTTTTCCTCATTTCTTTAATCCCCGCTGCTTTTAACACTTTCTGTTTGACTTTTATGCCGTTCCCTGCCTTTATTCTTTAATGATTTCTTCTCTTTCCTTAGTGCCGCCGCTTTTAAATTTTTCTCTCAACCTCTGTTTTAGTTTGCTCTCCCTGTTTGGTTTTTTTCCCCCTTTCCCCCCCCAATTCCCATCGCTTTTAAAATGTGTTTTCTACGCCTACTTTTTTTCCCTTCGATATCTTTCTTTCTAATTATTTCTTGTCTTTCCTTAGTGCCGTTGCCTTTTAGATTTTCTGTCCATGTCTGAGTTTCAGTTTGCTTTCCCTCTCGTCCAGTTCTTTTCTCTATTAATCTCTTGGCTTTTTAAATGTTCTACCTCTATCTCATTCACATTCTTTACTTTTAAAGTATTTTTTCTTGGTTTTCCTTAGTGCCCTTAGTTGCTTTTTAACTTTTCTGTCTACTTTTACTCTGTTTGCTGTCTTTTCAGTTATTTTTTCTTGGTTTGCCTCAGTGCCATCGCTTTTTAGATTTTTTCCCTACCTACCTGTTTTAGGTCAATGTTGCTACGCTTCAATTTCTTCCTTATTTCCCTAATCCTATTTGCTTCTAAAATTTTCCGTCTGCTTTTATTCCGTTCGCTGTCTTTATTTTTTAGTTATTTCTCATCTTTATTAGCGCCGTGGCTTTTCAAATTTTCTTTCTACATCTCTTTTAGTTCGCTGTCCCGGCTTTTAAATTCTTTTGGTTTCTTTCCCTAATCCCCATTGCTTTTTACATTTTCTACGTCTATCCCGCTCGCTGTCTTTATTTCGCTGTCTCTTCTTTTAATTATTTCTCGTCTTTCCTCAGCGCAGTCGTTTTTTAAATTCTCTTTCTACGTCTCTTTGAGTTCGCGGTCCCTATTTCCTCATTTTTCTCTTCCTTTCCCAAATCCCCCACGCTTTTTAAATGTTCTTTCGATGCCCACTTTTATGCCCTTTGCTGGGTTTTTAAAATTATTTCTTGTCGTTCCTTAGTGCCCTCGCTTTTTAAATTTTCTTTCTGCATCTCTGTTTCACTTTGCTGTTCCGATTTCGTAATTTTTTCCTTTATTTCCCTAATGCCTACCGTGTTTGACAAGTTGTTTCTATGCCTGCTTTTATTCCCTTTGCTGTCCTTTTTTACTATTTCTTCTCTGCCTTCTGTGCCATCGCTGTATAGGTTTTCTTTCTAGGTCTCTGTTGTAGTTTGCCGTTGCTATTTTAAAATCTTTTTCCCTATTTCCTTAATCACCGTTGCTTTTAAAATTTGCTGTCTACTTCCATCCCGTTTGCAGTCTTTTTTTTGTCTGCCTTTCTTTTTTAATTCTTTCTTGTCTTTCCTTCGTGCCCTCGCTTTTTGAATTTTCTGTCTCTGTCTGCTCTTGAAATGTTCTTTCTGTGCCTACTTTTATTCCCTTTGCTGTCTTTTTTTTTCCATTATTTCTTCTCTGCCTTCTGTGCCATCGCTTTTTAGAGCTTCTTTCTGCGTCTTCGTTGTAGTTTGCCGTCGCTATTTTTTAAAGTTTTTCCTTATTTCCTTCATCCCCCTTGCTTTGAAAATTTTCTACGTTTATCTCGTTCGCTGTCTTTAGTTTTTAATTATTTTTCCTTGGTTTTCCTTAGTGCCATGGCTTTTTAGATTTTCTTTCGACGTCTCCCTTTTAGTTCGCCGTCGCCACTTTTAAATTTTTTCCTCATTTCTTTAATCCCCGCTGCTTTTAACACTTTCTGTTTGACTTTTATGCCGTTCCCTGCCTTTATTCTTTAATGATTTCTTCTCTTTCCTTAGTGCCGCCGCTTTTAAATTTTTCTCTCAACCTCTGTTTTAGTTTGCTCTCCCTGTTTGTTTTTTTTTCCCCCCCCTTTCCCCCCCCCAATTCCCATCGCTTTTAAAATGTGTTTTCTACGCCTACTTTTTTTCCCTTCGATATCTTTCTTTCTAATTATTTCTTGTCTTTCCTTAGTGCCGTTGCCTTTTAGATTTTCTGTCCATGTCTGAGTTTCAGTTTGCTTTCCCTCTCGTCCAGTTCTTTCCTCTATTAATCTCTTGGCTTTTTAAATTTTCTACCTCTATCTCGTTCACATTCTTTACTTTTAAAGTATTTTTTCTTGTTTTTCCTTAGTGCCCTTAGTTGCTTTTTAACTTTTCTGTCTACTTTTACTCTGTTTGCTGTCTTTTCAGTTATTTTTTCTTGGTTTGCCTCAGTGCCATCGCTTTTTAGATTTTTTCCCTACCTACCTGTTTTAGGTCAATGTTGCTACGCTTCAATTTCTTCCTTATTTCCCTAATCCTATTTGCTTCTAAAATTTTCCGTCTGCTTTTATTCCGTTCGCTCTCTTTATTTTTTAGTTATTTCTCGTCTTTATTAGCGCCGTGGCTTTTCAAATTTTCTTTCTACATCTCTTTTAGTTCGCTGTCCCGGCTTTTAAATTCTTTTGGTTTCTTTCCCTAATCCCCATTGCTTTTTACATTTTCTACGTCTATCCCGCTCGCTGTCTTTATTTCGCTGTCTCTTCTTTTAATTATTTCTCGTCTTTCCTCAGCGCAGTCGTTTTTTAAATTCTCTTTCTACGTCTCTTTGAGTTCGCGGTCCCTATTTCCTCATTTTTCTCTTCCTTTCCCAAATCCCCCACGCTTTTTAAATGTTCTTTCGATGCCCACTTTTATGCCCTTTGCTGGGTTTTTAAAATTATTTCTTGTCGTTCCTTAGTGCCCTCGCTTTTTAAATTTTCTTTCTGCATCTCTGTTTCACTTTGCTGTTCCGATTTCGTAATTTTTTCCTTTATTTCCCTAATGCCTACCGTGTTTGACAAGTTGTTTCTATGCCTGCTTTTATTCCCTTTGCTGTCCTTTTTTACTATTTCTTCTCTGCCTTCTGTGCCATCGCTGTATAGGTTTTCTTTCTAGGTCTCTGTTGTAGTTTGCCGTTGCTATTTTAAAATCTTTTTCCCTATTTCCTTAATCACCGTTGCTTTTAAAATTTGCTGTCTACTTCCATCCCGTTTGCAGTCTTTTTTTTGTCTGCCTTTCTTTTTTAATTCTTTCTTGTCTTTCCTTCGTGCCCTCGCTTTTTGAATTTTCTGTCTCTGTCTGCTCTTGAAATGTTCTTTCTGTGCCTACTTTTATTCCCTTTGCTGTCTTTTTTTTTCCATTATTTCTTCTCTGCCTTCTGTGCCATCGCTTTTTAGAGCTTCTTTCTGCGTCTTCGTTGTAGTTTGCCGTCGCTATTTTTTAAAGTTTTTCCTTATTTCCTTCATCCCCCTTGCTTTGAAAATTTTCTACGTTTATCTCGTTCGCTGTCTTTAGTTTTTAATTATTTTTCCTTGGTTTTCCTTAGTGCCATGGCTTTTTAGATTTTCTTTCGACGTCTCCCTTTTAGTTCGCCGTCGCCACTTTTAAATTTTTTCCTCATTTCTTTAATCCCCGCTGCTTTTAACACTTTCTGTTTGACTTTTATGCCGTTCCCTGCCTTTATTCTTTAATGATTTCTTCTCTTTCCTTAGTGCCGCCGCTTTTAAATTTTTCTCCCAACCTCTGTTTTAGTTTGCTCTCCCTGTTTGGTTTTTTTTTCCCCCCCTTCCCCCCCCCAATTCCCATCGCTTTTAAAATGTGTTTTCTATGCCTACTTTTTTTCCCTTCGATATCTTTCTTTCTAATTATTTCTTGTCTTTCCTTAGTGCCGTTGCCTTTTAGATTTTCTGTCCATGTCTGAGTTTCAGTTTGCTTTCCCTCTCGTCCAGTTCTTTCCTCTATTAATCTCTTGGCTTTTTAAATTTTCTACCTCTATCTCGTTCACATTCTTTACTTTTAAAGTATTTTTTCTTGTTTTTCCTTAGTGCCCTTAGTTGCTTTTTAACTTTTCTGTCTACTTTTACTCTGTTTGCTGTCTTTTCAGTTATTTTTTCTTGGTTTGCCTCAGTGCCATCGCTTTTTAGATTTTTTCCCTACCTACCTGTTTTAGGTCAATGTTGCTACGCTTCAATTTCTTCCTTATTTCCCTAATCCTATTTGCTTCTAAAAATTTCCGTCTGCTTTTATTCCGTTCGCTCTCTTTATTTTTTAGTTATTTCTCGTCTTTATTAGCGCCGTGGCTTTTCAAATTTTCTTTCTACATCTCTTTTAGTTCGCTGTCCCGGCTTTTAAATTCTTTTGGTTTCTTTCCCTAATCCCCATTGCTTTTTACATTTTCTACGTCTATCCCGTTCGCTGTCTTTATTTCGCTGTCTCTTCTTTTAATTATTTCTCGTCTTTCCTCAGCGCAGTCGTTTTTTAAATTCTCTTTCTACGTCTCTTTGAGTTCGCGGTCCCTATTTCCTCATTTTTCTCTTCCTTTCCCAAATCCCCCACGCTTTTTAAATGTTCTTTCGATGCCCACTTTTATGCCCTTTGCTGGATTTTTAAAATTATTTCTTGTCATTCCTTAGTGCCCTCGCTTTTTAAATTTTCTTTCTGCATCTCTGTTTCACTTTGCTGTTCCGATTTCGTAATTTTTTCCTTTATTTCCCTAATGCCTACCGTGTTTGACAAGTTGTTTCTATGCCTGCTTTTATTCCCTTTGCTGTCCTTTTTTACTATTTCTTCTCTGCCTTCTGTGCCATCGCTGTATAGGTTTTCTTTCTAGGTCTCTGTTGTAGTTTGCCGTTGCTATTTTTAAATCTTTTTCCCTATTTCCTTAATCACCGTTGCTTTTAAAATTTGCTGTCTACTTCCATCCCGTTTGCAGTCTTTTTTTTGTCTGCCTTTCTTTTTTAATTCTTTCTTGTCTTTCCTTCGTGCCCTCGCTTTTTGAATTTTCTGTCTCTGTCTGCTCTTGAAATGTTCTTTCTGTGCCTACTTTTATTCCCTTTGCTGTCTTTTTTTTTCCATTATTTCTTCTCTGCCTTCTGTGCCATCGCTTTTTAGAGCTTCTTTCTGCGTCTTCGTTGTAGTTTGCCGTCGCTATTTTTTAAAGTTTTTCCTTATTTCCTTCATCCCCCTTGCTTTGAAAATTTTCTACGTTTATCTCGTTCGCTGTCTTTAGTTTTTAATTATTTTTCCTTGGTTTTCCTTAGTGCCATGGCTTTTTAGATTTTCTTTCGACGTCTCCCTTTTAGTTCGCCGTCGCCACTTTTAAATTTTTTCCTCATTTCTTTAATCCCCGCTGCTTTTAACACTTTCTGTTTGACTTTTATGCCGTTCCCTGCCTTTATTCTTTAATGATTTCTTCTCTTTCCTTAGTGCCGCCGCTTTTAAATTTTTCTCTCAACCTCTGTTTTAGTTTGCTCTCCCTGTTTGTTTTTTTTCCCCCTTTCCCCCCCCAATTCCCATCGCTTTTAAAATGTGTTTTCTACGCCTACTTTTTTTCCCTTCGATATCTTTCTTTCTAATTATTTCTTGTCTTTCCTTAGTGCCGTTGCCTTTTAGATTTTCTGTCCATGTCTGAGTTTCAGTTTGCTTTCCCTCTCGTCCAGTTCTTTTCTCTATTAATCTCTTGGCTTTTTAAATGTTCTACCTCTATCTCATTCACATTCTTTACTTTTAAAGTATTTTTTCTTGGTTTTCCTTAGTGCCCTTAGTTGCTTTTTAACTTTTCTGTCTACTTTTACTCTGTTTGCTGTCTTTTCAGTTATTTTTTCTTGGTTTGCCTCAGTGCCATCGCTTTTTAGATTTTTTCCCTACCTACCTGTTTTAGGTCAATGTTGCTACGCTTCAATTTCTTCCTTATTTCCCTAATCCTATTTGCTTCTAAAATTTTCCGTCTGCTTTTATTCCGTTCGCTGTCTTTATTTTTTAGTTATTTCTCGTCTTTATTAGCGCCGTGGCTTTTCAAATTTTCTTTCTACATCTCTTTTAGTTCGCTGTCCCGGCTTTTAAATTCTTTTGGTTTCTTTCCCTAATCCCCATTGCTTTTTACATTTTCTACGTCTATCCCGCTCGCTGTCTTTATTTCGCTGTCTCTTCTTTTAATTATTTCTCGTCTTTCCTCAGCGCAGTCGTTTTTTAAATTCTCTTTCTACGTCTCTTTGAGTTCGCGGTCCCTATTTCCTCATTTTTCTCTTCCTTTCCCAAATCCCCCACGCTTTTTAAATGTTCTTTCGATGCCCACTTTTATGCCCTTTGCTGGGTTTTTAAAATTATTTCTTGTCGTTCCTTAGTGCCCTCGCTTTTTAAATTTTCTTTCTGCATCTCTGTTTCACTTTGCTGTTCCGATTTCGTAATTTTTTCCTTTATTTCCCTAATGCCTACCGTGTTTGACAAGTTGTTTCTATGCCTGCTTTTATTCCCTTTGCTGTCCTTTTTTACTATTTCTTCTCTGCCTTCTGTGCCATCGCTGTATAGGTTTTCTTTCTAGGTCTCTGTTGTAGTTTGCCGTTGCTATTTTAAAATCTTTTTCCCTATTTCCTTAATCACCGTTGCTTTTAAAATTTGCTGTCTACTTCCATCCCGTTTGCAGTCTTTTTTTTGTCTGCCTTTCTTTTTTAATTCTTTCTTGTCTTTCCTTCGTGCCCTCGCTTTTTGAATTTTCTGTCTCTGTCTGCTCTTGAAATGTTCTTTCTGTGCCTACTTTTATTCCCTTTGCTGTCTTTTTTTTCCATTATTTCTTCTCTGCCTTCTGTGCCATCGCTTTTTAGAGCTTCTTTCTGCGTCTTCGTTGTAGTTTGCCGTCGCTATTTTTTAAAGTTTTTCCTTATTTCCTTCATCCCCCTTGCTTTGAAAATTTTCTACGTTTATCTCGTTCGCTGTCTTTAGTTTTTAATTATTTTTCCTTGGTTTTCCTTAGTGCCATGGCTTTTTAGATTTTCTTTCGACGTCTCCCTTTTAGTTCGCCGTCGCCACTTTTAAATTTTTTCCTCATTTCTTTAATCCCCGCTGCTTTTAACACTTTCTGTTTGACTTTTATGCCGTTCCCTGCCTTTATTCTTTAATGATTTCTTCTCTTTCCTTAGTGCCGCCGCTTTTAAATTTTTCTCTCAACCTCTGTTTTAGTTTGCTCTCCCTGTTTGTTTTTTTTCCCCCTTTCCCCCCCCAATTCCCATCGCTTTTAAAATGTGTTTTCTACGCCTACTTTTTTTCCCTTCGATATCTTTCTTTCTAATTATTTCTTGTCTTTCCTTAGTGCCGTTGCCTTTTAGATTTTCTGTCCATGTCTGAGTTTCAGTTTGCTTTCCCTCTCGTCCAGTTCTTTCCTCTATTAATCTCTTGGCTTTTTAAATTTTCTACCTCTATCTCATTCACATTCTTTACTTTTAAAGTATTTTTTCTTGTTTTTCCTTAGTGCCCTTAGTTGCTTTTTAACTTTTCTGTCTACTTTTACTCTGTTTGCTGTCTTTTCAGTTATTTTTTCTTGGTTTGCCTCAGTGCCATCGCTTTTTAGATTTTTTCCCTCCTACCTGTTTTAGGTCAATGTTGCTACGCTTCAATTTCTTCCTTATTTCCCTAATCCTATTTGCTTCTAAAATTTTCCGTCTGCTTTTATTCCGTTCGCTCTCTTTATTTTTTAGTTATTTCTCGTCTTTATTAGCGCCGTGGCTTTTCAAATTTTCTTTCTACATCTCTTTTAGTTCGCTGTCCCGGCTTTTAAATTCTTTTGGTTTCTTTCCCTAATCCCCATTGCTTTTTACATTTTCTACGTCTATCCCGTTCGCTGTCTTTCTTTCGCTGTCTCTTCTTTTAATTATTTCTCGTCTTTCCTCAGCGCAGTCGTTTTTTAAATTCTCTTTCTACGTCTCTTTGAGTTCGCGGTCCCTATTTCCTCATTTTTCTCTTCCTTTCCCAAATCCCCCACGCTTTTTAAATGTTCTTTCGATGCCCACTTTTATGCCCTTTGCTGGGTTTTTAAAATTATTTCTTGTCGTTCCTTAGTGCCCTCGCTTTTTAAATTTTCTTTCTGCATCTCTGTTTCACTTTGCTGTTCCGATTTCGTAATTTTTTCCTTTATTTCCCTAATGCCTACCGTGTTTGACAAGTTGTTTCTATGCCTGCTTTTATTCCCTTTGCTGTCCTTTTTTACTATTTCTTCTCTGCCTTCTGTGCCATCGCTGTATAGGTTTTCTTTCTAGGTCTCTGTTGTAGTTTGCCGTTGCTATTTTAAAATCTTTTTCCCTATTTCCTTAATCACCGTTGCTTTTAAAATTTGCTGTCTACTTCCATCCCGTTTGCAGTCTTTTTTTTGTCTGCCTTTCTTTTTTAATTCTTTCTTGTCTTTCCTTCGTGCCCTCGCTTTTTGAATTTTCTGTCTCTGTCTGCTCTTGAAATGTTCTTTCTGTGCCTACTTTTATTCCCTTTGCTGTCTTTTTTTTCCATTATTTCTTCTCTGCCTTCTGTGCCATCGCTTTTTAGAGCTTCTTTCTGCGTCTTCGTTGTAGTTTGCCGTCGCTATTTTTTAAAGTTTTTCCTTATTTCCTTCATCCCCCTTGCTTTGAAAATTTTCTACGTTTATCTCGTTCGCTGTCTTTAGTTTTTAATTATTTTTCCTTGGTTTTCCTTAGTGCCATGGCTTTTTAGATTTTCTTTCGACGTCTCCCTTTTAGTTCGCCGTCGCCACTTTTAAATTTTTTCCTCATTTCTTTAATCCCCGCTGCTTTTAACACTTTCTGTTTGACTTTTATGCCGTTCCCTGCCTTTATTCTTTAATGATTTCTTCTCTTTCCTTAGTGCCGCCGCTTTTAAATTTTTCTCCCAACCTCTGTTTTAGTTTGCTCTCCCTGTTTGGTTTTTTTTTCCCCCCCTTCCCCCCCCCAATTCCCATCGCTTTTAAAATGTGTTTTCTATGCCTACTTTTTTTCCCTTCGATATCTTTCTTTCTAATTATTTCTTGTCTTTCCTTAGTGCCGTTGCCTTTTAGATTTTCTGTCCATGTCTGAGTTTCAGTTTGCTTTCCCTCTCGTCCAGTTCTTTCCTCTATTAATCTCTTGGCTTTTTAAATTTTCTACCTCTATCTCGTTCACATTCTTTACTTTTAAAGTATTTTTTCTTGTTTTTCCTTAGTGCCCTTAGTTGCTTTTTAACTTTTCTGTCTACTTTTACTCTGTTTGCTCTCTTTTCAGTTATTTTTTCTTGGTTTGCCTCAGTGCCATCGCTTTTTAGATTTTTTCCCTACCTACCTGTTTTAGGTCAATGTTGCTACGCTTCAATTTCTTCCTTATTTCCCTAATCCTATTTGCTTCTAAAAATTTCCGTCTGCTTTTATTCCGTTCGCTCTCTTTATTTTTTAGTTATTTCTCGTCTTTATTAGCGCCGTGGCTTTTCAAATTTTCTTTCTACATCTCTTTTAGTTCGCTGTCCCGGCTTTTAAATTCTTTTGGTTTCTTTCCCTAATCCCCATTGCTTTTTACATTTTCTACGTCTATCCCGTTCGCTGTCTTTATTTCGCTGTCTCTTCTTTTAATTATTTCTCGTCTTTCCTCAGCGCAGTCGTTTTTTAAATTCTCTTTCTACGTCTCTTTGAGTTCGCGGTCCCTATTTCCTCATTTTTCTCTTCCTTTCCCAAATCCCCCACGCTTTTTAAATGTTCTTTCGATGCCCACTTTTATGCCCTTTGCTGGGTTTTTAAAATTATTTCTTGTCGTTCCTTAGTGCCCTCGCTTTTTAAATTTTCTTTCTGCATCTCTGTTTCACTTTGCTGTTCCGATTTCGTAATTTTTTCCTTTATTTCCCTAATGCCTACCGTGTTTGACAAGTTGTTTCTATGCCTGCTTTTATTCCCTTTGCTGTCCTTTTTTACTATTTCTTCTCTGCCTTCTGTGCCATCGCTGTATAGGTTTTCTTTCTAGGTCTCTGTTGTAGTTTGCCGTTGCTATTTTTAAATCTTTTTCCCTATTTCCTTAATCACCGTTGCTTTTAAAATTTGCTGTCTACTTCCATCCCGTTTGCAGTCTTTTTTTTGTCTGCCTTTCTTTTTTAATTCTTTCTTGTCTTTCCTTCGTGCCCTCGCTTTTTGAATTTTCTGTCTCTGTCTGCTCTTGAAATGTTCTTTCTGTGCCTACTTTTATTCCCTTTGCTGTCTTTTTTTTCCATTATTTCTTCTCTGCCTTCTGTGCCATCGCTTTTTAGAGCTTCTTTCTGCGTCTTCGTTGTAGTTTGCCGTCGCTATTTTTTAAAGTTTTTCCTTATTTCCTTCATCCCCCTTGCTTTGAAAATTTTCTACGTTTATCTCGTTCGCTGTCTTTAGTTTTTAATTATTTTTCCTTGGTTTTCCTTAGTGCCATGGCTTTTTAGATTTTCTTTCAACGTCTCCCTTTTAGTTCGCCGTCGCCACTTTTAAATTTTTTCCTCATTTCTTTAATCCCCGCTGCTTTTAACACTTTCTGTTTGACTTTTATGCCGTTCCCTGCCTTTATTCTTTAATGATTTCTTCTCTTTCCTTAGTGCCGCCGCTTTTAAATTTTTCTCTCAACCTCTGTTTTAGTTTGCTCTCCCTGTTTGTTTTTTTTCCCCCTTTCCCCCCCCAATTCCCATCGCTTTTAAAATGTGTTTTCTACGCCTACTTTTTTTCCCTTCGATATCTTTCTTTCTAATTATTTCTTGTCTTTCCTTAGTGCCGTTGCCTTTTAGATTTTCTGTCCATGTCTGAGTTTCAGTTTGCTTTCCCTCTCGTCCAGTTCTTTCCTCTATTAATCTCTTGGCTTTTTAAATGTTCTACCTCTATCTCATTCACATTCTTTACTTTTAAAGTATTTTTTCTTGTTTTTCCTTAGTGCCCTTAGTTGCTTTTTAACTTTTCTGTCTACTTTTACTCTGTTTGCTGTCTTTTCAGTTATTTTTTTCTTGGTTTGCCTCAGTGCCATCGCTTTTTAGATTTTTTCCCTACCTACCTGTTTTAGGTCAATGTTGCTACGCTTCAATTTCTTCCTTATTTCCCTAATCCTATTTGCTTCTAAAATTTTCCGTCTGCTTTTATTCCGTTCGCTCTCTTTATTTTTTAGTTATTTCTCGTCTTTATTAGCGCCGTGGCTTTTCAAATTTTCTTTCTACATCTCTTTTAGTTCGCTGTCCCGGCTTTTAAATTCTTTTGGTTTCTTTCCCTAATCCCCATTGCTTTTTACATTTTCTACGTCTATCCCGTTCGCTGTCTTTATTTCGCTGTCTCTTCTTTTAATTATTTCTCGTCTTTCCTCAGCGCAGTCGTTTTTTAAATTCTCTTTCTACGTCTCTTTGAGTTCGCGGTCCCTATTTCCTCATTTTTCTCTTCCTTTCCCAAATCCCCCACGCTTTTTAAATGTTCTTTCGATGCCCACTTTTATGCCCTTTGCTGGGTTTTTAAAATTATTTCTTGTCGTTCCTTAGTGCCCTCGCTTTTTAAATTTTCTTTCTGCATCTCTGTTTCACTTTGCTGTTCCGATTTCGTAATTTTTTCCTTTATTTCCCTAATGCCTACCGTGTTTGACAAGTTGTTTCTATGCCTGCTTTTATTCCCTTTGCTGTCCTTTTTTACTATTTCTTCTCTGCCTTCTGTGCCATCGCTGTATAGGTTTTCTTTCTAGGTCTCTGTTGTAGTTTGCCGTTGCTATTTTTAAATCTTTTTCCCTATTTCCTTAATCACCGTTGCTTTTAAAATTTGCTGTCTACTTCCATCCCGTTTGCAGTCTTTTTTTTGTCTGCCTTTCTTTTTTAATTCTTTCTTGTCTTTCCTTCGTGCCCTCGCTTTTTGAATTTTCTGTCTCTGTCTGCTCTTGAAATGTTCTTTCTGTGCCTACTTTTATTCCCTTTGCTGTCTTTTTTTTCCATTATTTCTTCTCTGCCTTCTGTGCCATCGCTTTTTAGAGCTTCTTTCTGCGTCTTCGTTGTAGTTTGCCGTCGCTATTTTTTAAAGTTTTTCCTTATTTCCTTCATCCCCCTTGCTTTGAAAATTTTCTACGTTTATCTCGTTCGCTGTCTTTAGTTTTTAATTATTTTTCCTTGGTTTTCCTTAGTGCCATGGCTTTTTAGATTTTCTTTCGACGTCTCCCTTTTAGTTCGCCGTCGCCACTTTTAAATTTTTTCCTCATTTCTTTAATCCCCGCTGCTTTTAACACTTTCTGTTTGACTTTTATGCCGTTCCCTGCCTTTATTCTTTAATGATTTCTTCTCTTTCCTTAGTGCCGCCGCTTTTAAATTTTTCTCTCAACCTCTGTTTTAGTTTGCTCTCCCTGTTTGTTTTTTTTCCCCCTTTCCCCCCCCAATTCCCATCGCTTTTAAAATGTGTTTTCTACGCCTACTTTTTTTCCCTTCGATATCTTTCTTTCTAATTATTTCTTGTCTTTCCTTAGTGCCGTTGCCTTTTAGATTTTCTGTCCATGTCTGAGTTTCAGTTTGCTTTCCCTCTCGTCCAGTTCTTTCCTCTATTAATCTCTTGGCTTTTTAAATGTTCTACCTCTATCTCATTCACATTCTTTACTTTTAAAGTATTTTTTCTTGTTTTTCCTTAGTGCCCTTAGTTGCTTTTTAACTTTTCTGTCTACTTTTACTCTGTTTGCTGTCTTTTCAGTTATTTTTTCTTGGTTTGCCTCAGTGCCATCGCTTTTTAGATTTTTTCCCTACCTACCTGTTTTAGGTCAATGTTGCTACGCTTCAATTTCTTCCTTATTTCCCTAATCCTATTTGCTTCTAAAATTTTCCGTCTGCTTTTATTCCGTTCGCTCTCTTTATTTTTTAGTTATTTCTCGTCTTTATTAGCGCCGTGGCTTTTCAAATTTTCTTTCTACATCTCTTTTAGTTCGCTGTCCCGGCTTTTAAATTCTTTTGGTTTCTTTCCCTAATCCCCATTGCTTTTTACATTTTCTACGTCTATCCCGTTCGCTGTCTTTCTTTCGCTGTCTCTTCTTTTAATTATTTCTCGTCTTTCCTCAGCGCAGTCGTTTTTTAAATTCTCTTTCTACGTCTCTTTGAGTTCGCGGTCCCTATTTCCTCATTTTTCTCTTCCTTTCCCAAATCCCCCACGCTTTTTAAATGTTCTTTCGATGCCCACTTTTATGCCCTTTGCTGGGTTTTTAAAATTATTTCTTGTCGTTCCTTAGTGCCCTCGCTTTTTAAATTTTCTTTCTGCATCTCTGTTTCACTTTGCTGTTCCGATTTCGTAATTTTTTCCTTTATTTCCCTAATGCCTACCGTGTTTGACAAGTTGTTTCTATGCCTGCTTTTATTCCCTTTGCTGTCCTTTTTTACTATTTCTTCTCTGCCTTCTGTGCCATCGCTGTATAGGTTTTCTTTCTAGGTCTCTGTTGTAGTTTGCCGTTGCTATTTTTAAATCTTTTTCCCTATTTCCTTAATCACCGTTGCTTTTAAAATTTGCTGTCTACTTCCATCCCGTTTGCAGTCTTTTTTTTGTCTGCCTTTCTTTTTTAATTATTTCTTGTCTTTCCTTCGTGCCCTCGCTTTTTGAATTTTCTGTCTCTGTCTGCTCTTTAAATGTTCTTTCTGTGCCTACTTTTATTCCCTTTGCTGTCTTTTTTTTCCATTATTTCTTCTCTGCCTTCTGTGCCATCGCTTTTTAGAGCTTCTTTCTGCGTCTTCGTTGTAGTTTGCCGTCGCTATTTTTTAAAGTTTTTCCTTATTTCCTTCATCCCCCTTGCTTTGAAAATTTTCTACGTTTATCTCGTTCGCTGTCTTTAGTTTTTAATTATTTTTCCTTGGTTTTCCTTAGTGCCATGGCTTTTTAGATTTTCTTTCGACGTCTCCCTTTTAGTTTGCTGTCGCCACTTTTAAATTTTTTCCTCATTTCTTTAATCCCCGCTGCTTTTAACACTTTCTGTTTGACTTTTATGCCGTTCCCTGCCTTTATTCTTTAATGATTTCTTCTCTTTCCTTAGTGCCGCCGCTTTTAAATTTTTCTCCCAACCTCTGTTTTAGTTTGCTCTCCCTGTTTGGTTTTTTTTTCCCCCCCTTTCCCCCCCCCAATTCCCATCGCTTTTAAAATGTGTTTTCTACGCCTACTTTTTTTCCCTTCGATATCTTTCTTTCTAATTATTTCTTGTCTTTCCTTAGTGCCGTTGCCTTTTAGATTTTCTGTCCATGTCTGAGTTTCAGTTTGCTTTCCCTCTCGTCCAGTTCTTTCCTCTATTAATCTCTTGGCTTTTTAAATGTTCTACCTCTATCTCATTCACATTCTTTACTTTTAAAGTATTTTTTCTTGGTTTTCCTTAGTGCCCTTAGTTGCTTTTTAACTTTTCTGTCTACTTTTACTCTGTTTGCTGTCTTTTCAGTTATTTTTTCTTGGTTTGCCTCAGTGCCATCGCTTTTTAGATTTTTTCCCTACCTACCTGTTTTAGGTCAATGTTGCTACGCTTCAATTTCTTCCTTATTTCCCTAATCCTATTTGCTTCTAAAATTTTCCGTCTGCTTTTATTCCGTTCGCTGTCTTTATTTTTTAGTTATTTCTCGTCTTTATTAGCGCCGTGGCTTTTCAAATTTTCTTTCTACATCTCTTTTAGTTCGCTGTCCCGGCTTTTAAATTCTTTTGGTTTCTTTCCCTAATCCCCATTGCTTTTTACATTTTCTACGTCTATCCCGTTCGCTGTCTTTCTTTCGCTGTCTCTTCTTTTAATTATTTCTCGTCTTTCCTCAGCGCAGTCGTTTTTTAAATTCTCTTTCTACGTCTCTTTTAGTTCGCGGTCCCTATTTCCTCATTTTTCTCTTCCTTTCCCAAATCCCCCACGCTTTTTAAATGTTCTTTCGACGCCCACTTTTATGCCCTTTGCTGGGTTTTTAAAATTATTTCTTGTCGTTCCTTAGTGCCCTCGCTTTTTAAATTTTCTTTCTGCATCTCTGTTTCACTTTGCTGTTCCGATTTCGTAATTTTTTCCTTTATTTCCCTAATGCCTACCGTGTTTGACAAGTTGTTTCTATGCCTGCTTTTATTCCCTTTGCTGTCCTTTTTTACTATTTCTTCTCTGCCTTCTGTGCCATCGCTGTATAGGTTTTCTTTCTAGGTCTCTGTTGTAGTTTGCCGTTGCTATTTTTAAATCTTTTTCCCTATTTCCTTAATCACCGTTGCTTTTAAAATTTGCTGTCTACTTCCATCCCGTTTGCAGTCTTTTTTTTGTCTGCCTTTCTTTTTTAATTATTTCTTGTCTTTCCTTCGTGCCCTCGCTTTTTGAATTTTCTGTCTCTGTCTGCTCTTGAAATGTTCTTTCTGTGCCTACTTTTATTCCCTTTGCTGTCTTTTTTTTCCATTATTTCTTCTCTGCCTTCTGTGCCATCGCTTTTTAGAGCTTCTTTCTGCGTCTTCGTTGTAGTTTGCCGTCGCTATTTTTTAAAGTTTTTCCTTATTTCCTTCATCCCCCTTGCTTTGAAAATTTTCTACGTTTATCTCGTTCGCTGTCTTTAGTTTTTAATTATTTTTCCTTGGTTTTCCTTAGTGCCATGGCTTTTTAGATTTTCTTTCGACGTCTCCCTTTTAGTTTGCTGTCGCCACTTTTAAATTTTTTCCTCATTTCTTTAATCCCCGCTGCTTTTAACACTTTCTGTTTGACTTTTATGCCGTTCCCTGCCTTTATTCTTTAATGATTTCTTCTCTTTCCTTAGTGCCGCCGCTTTTAAATTTTTCTCTCAACCTCTGTTTTAGTTTGCTCTCCCTGTTTGGTTTTTTTTTCCCCCCCTTTCCCCCCCCAATTCCCATCGCTTTTAAAATGTGTTTTCTACGCCTACTTTTTTTCCCTTCGATATCTTTCTTTCTAATTATTTCTTGTCTTTCCTTAGTGCCGTTGCCTTTTAGATTTTCTGTCCATGTCTGAGTTTCAGTTTGCTTTCCCTCTCGTCCAGTTCTTTCCTCTATTAATCTCTTGGCTTTTTAAATTTTCTACCTCTATCTCATTCACATTCTTTACTTTTAAAGTATTTTTTCTTGTTTTTCCTTAGTGCCCTTAGTTGCTTTTTAACTTTTCTGTCTACTTTTACTCTGTTTGCTGTCTTTTCAGTTATTTTTTCTTGGTTTGCCTCAGTGCCATCGCTTTTTAGATTTTTTCCCTACCTACCTGTTTTAGGTCAATGTTGCTACGCTTCAATTTCTTCCTTATTTCCCTAATCCTATTTGCTTCTAAAATTTTCCGTCTGCTTTTATTCCGTTCGCTCTCTTTATTTTTTAGTTATTTCTCGTCTTTATTAGCGCCGTGGCTTTTCAAATTTTCTTTCTACATCTCTTTTAGTTCGCTGTCCCGGCTTTTAAATTCTTTTGGTTTCTTTCCCTAATCCCCATTGCTTTTTACATTTTCTACGTCTATCCCGTTCGCTGTCTTTCTTTCGCTGTCTCTTCTTTTAATTATTTCTCGTCTTTCCTCAGCGCAGTCGTTTTTTAAATTCTCTTTCTACGTCTCTTTGAGTTCGCGGTCCCTATTTCCTCATTTTTCTCTTCCTTTCCCAAATCCCCCACGCTTTTTAAATGTTCTTTCGATGCCCACTTTTATGCCCTTTGCTGGGTTTTTAAAATTATTTCTTGTCGTTCCTTAGTGCCCTCGCTTTTTAAATTTTCTTTCTGCATCTCTGTTTCACTTTGCTGTTCCGATTTCGTAATTTTTTCCTTTATTTCCCTAATGCCTACCGTGTTTGACAAGTTGTTTCTATGCCTGCTTTTATTCCCTTTGCTGTCCTTTTTTACTATTTCTTCTCTGCCTTCTGTGCCATCGCTGTATAGGTTTTCTTTCTAGGTCTCTGTTGTAGTTTGCCGTTGCTATTTTTAAATCTTTTTCCCTATTTCCTTAATCAACGTTGCTTTTAAAATTTGCTGTCTACTTCCATCCCGTTTGCAGTCTTTTTTTTGTCTGCCTTTCTTTTTTAATTCTTTCTTGTCTTTCCTTCGTGCCCTCGCTTTTTGAATTTTCTGTCTCTGTCTGCTCTTGAAATGTTCTTTCTGTGCCTACTTTTATTCCCTTTGCTGTCTTTTTTTTCCATTATTTCTTCTCTGCCTTCTGTGCCATCGCTTTTTAGAGCTTCTTTCTGCGTCTTCGTTGTAGTTTGCCGTCGCTATTTTTTAAAGTTTTTCCTTATTTCCTTCATCCCCCTTGCTTTGAAAATTTTCTACGTTTATCTCGTTCGCTGTCTTTAGTTTTTAATTATTTTTCCTTGGTTTTCCTTAGTGCCATGGCTTTTTAGATTTTCTTTCGACGTCTCCCTTTTAGTTTGCTGTCGCCACTTTTAAATTTTTTCCTCATTTCTTTAATCCCCGCTGCTTTTAACACTTTCTGTTTGACTTTTATGCCGTTCCCTGCCTTTATTCTTTAATGATTTCTTCTCTTTCCTTAGTGCCGCCGCTTTTAAATTTTTCTCCCAACCTCTGTTTTAGTTTGCTCTCCCTGTTTGGTTTTTTTTTCCCCCCCTTTCCCCCCCCCAATTCCCATCGCTTTTAAAATGTGTTTTCTACGCCTACTTTTTTTCCCTTCGATATCTTTCTTTCTAATTATTTCTTGTCTTTCCTTAGTGCCGTTGCCTTTTAGATTTTCTGTCCATGTCTGAGTTTCAGTTTGCTTTCCCTCTCGTCCAGTTCTTTCCTCTATTAATCTCTTGGCTTTTTAAATTTTCTACCTCTATCTCGTTCACATTCTTTACTTTTAAAGTATTTTTTCTTGTTTTTCCTTAGTGCCCTTAGTTGCTTTTTAACTTTTCTGTCTATTTCTGTCTACTTTTACTCTGTTTGCTCTCTTTTCAGTTATTTTTTCTTGGTTTGCCTCAGTGCCATCGCTTTTTAGATTTTTTCCCTACCTATCTGTTTTAGGTCAATGTTGCTACGCTTCAATTTCTTCCTTATTTCCCTAATCCTATTTGCTTCTAAAATTTTCCGTCTGCTTTTATTCCGTTCGCTCTCTTTATTTTTTAGTTATTTCTCGTCTTTAGTAGCGCCGTGGCTTTTCAATTTTCTTTCTACATCTCTTTTAGTTCGCTGTCCCGGCTTTTAAATTCTTTTGGTTTCTTTCCCTAATCCCCATTGCTTTTTACATTTTCTACGTCTATCCCGTTCGCTGTCTTTCTTTCGCTGTCTCTTCCTTTAATTATTTCTCGTCTTTCCTCAGCGCAGTCGTTTTTTAAATTCTCTTTCTACGTCTCTTTGAGTTCGCGGTCCCTATTTCCTCATTTTTCTCTTCCTTTCCCAAATCCCCCACGCTTTTTAAATGTTCTTTCGATGCCCACTTTTATGCCCTTTGCTGGGTTTTTAAAATTATTTCTTGTCGTTCCTTAGTGCCCTCGCTTTTTAAATTTTCTTTCTGCATCTCTGTTTCACTTTGCTGTTCCGATTTCGTAATTTTTTCCTTTATTTCCCTAATGCCTACCGTGTTTGACAAGTTGTTTCTATGCCTGCTTTTATTCCCTTTGCTGTCCTTTTTTACTATTTCTTCTCTGCCTTCTGTGCCATCGCTGTATAGGTTTTCTTTCTAGGTCTCTGTTGTAGTTTGCCGTTGCTATTTTTAAATCTTTTTCCCTATTTCCTTAATCACCGTTGCTTTTAAAATTTGCTGTCTACTTCCATCCCGTTTGCAGTCTTTTTTTTGTCTGCCTTTCTTTTTTAATTCTTTCTTGTCTTTCCTTCGTGCCCTCGCTTTTTGAATTTTCTGTCTCTGTCTGCTCTTGAAATGTTCTTTCTGTGCCTACTTTTATTCCCTTTGCTGTCTTTTTTTTCCATTATTTCTTCTCTGCCTTCTGTGCCATCGCTTTTTAGAGCTGCTTTCTGCGTCTTCGTTGTAGTTTGCCGTCGCTATTTTTTAAAGTTTTTCCTTATTTCCTTCATCCCCCTTGCTTTGAAAATTTTCTACGTTTATCTCGTTCGCTGTCTTTAGTTTTTAATTATTTTTCCTTGGTTTTCCTTAGTGCCATGGCTTTTTAGATTTTCTTTCGACGTCTCCCTTTTAGTTTGCCGTCGCCACTTTTAAATTTTTTCCTCATTTCTTTAATCCCCGCTGCTTTTAACACTTTCTGTTTGACTTTTATGCCGTTCCCTGCCTTTCCCTGCCTTTATTCTTTAATGATTTCTTCTCTTTCCTTAGTGCCGCCGCTTTTAAATTTTTCTCCCAACCTCTGTTTTAGTTTGCTCTCCCTGTTTGGTTTTTTTTTCCCCCCCTTTTCCCCCCCCCAATTCCCATCGCTTTTAAAATGTGTTTTCTACGCCTACTTTTTTTCCCTTCGATATCTTTCTTTCTAATTATTTCTTGTCTTTCCTTAGTGCCGTTGCCTTTTAGATTTTCTGTCCATGTCTGAGTTTCAGTTTGCTTTCCCTCTCGTCCAGTTCTTTCCTCTATTAATCTCTTGGCTTTTTAAATTTTCTACCTCTATCTCGTTCACATTCTTACTTTTAAAGTATTTTTTCTTGTTTTTCCTTAGTGCCCTTAGTTGCTTTTTAACTTTTCTGTCTACTTTTACTCTGTTTGCTCTCTTTTCAGTTATTTTTTCTTGGTTTGCCTCAGTGCCATCGCTTTTTAGATTTTTTCCCTACCTACCTGTTTTAGGTCAATGTTGCTACGCTTCAATTTCTTCCTTATTTCCCTAATCCTATTTGCTTCTAAAATTTTCCGTCTGCTTTTATTCCGTTCGCTCTCTTTATTTTTTAGTTATTTCTCATCTTTATTAGCGCCGTGGCTTTTCAAATTTTCTTTCTACATCTCTTTTAGTTCGCTGTCCCGGCTTTTAAATTCTTTGGTTTCTTTCCTAATCCCCATTGCTTTTTACATTTTCTACGTCTATCCCGTTCGCTGTCTTTCTTTCGCTGTCTCTTCTTTTAATTATTTCTCGTCTTTCCTCAGCGCAGTCGTTTTTAAATTCTCTTTCTACGTCTCTTTGAGTTCGCGGTCCCTATTTCCTCATTTTTCTCTTCCTTTCCCAAATCCCCCACGCTTTTTAAATGTTCTTTCGATGCCCACTTTTATGCCCTTTGCTGGGTTTTTAAAATTATTTCTTGTCGTTCCTTAGTGCCCTCGCTTTTTAAATTTTCTTTCTGCATCTCTGTTTCACTTTGCTGTTCCGATTTCGTAATTTTTTCCTTTATTTCCCTAATGCCTACCGTGTTTGACAAGTTGTTTCTATGCCTGCTTTTATTCCCTTTGCTGTCCTTTTTTACTATTTCTTCTCTGCCTTCTGTGCCATCGCTGTATAGGTTTTCTTTCTAGGTCTCTGTTGTAGTTTGCCGTTGCTATTTTTAAATCTTTTTCCCTATTTCCTTAATCACCGTTGCTTTTAAAATTTGCTGTCTACTTCCATCCCGTTTGCAGTCTTTTTTTTGTCTGCCTTTCTTTTTTAATTATTTCTTGTCTTTCCTTCGTGCCCTCGCTTTTTGAATTTTCTGTCTCTGTCTGCTCTTGAAATGTTCTTTCTGTGCCTACTTTTATTCCCTTTGCTGTCTTTTTTTTCCATTATTTCTTCTCTGCCTTCTGTGCCATCGCTTTTTAGAGCTTCTTTCTGCGTCTTCGTTGTAGTTTGCCGTCGCTATTTTTTTAAAGTTTTTCCTTATTTCCTTCATCCCCCTTGCTTTGAAAATTTTCTACGTTTATCTCGTTCGCTGTCTTTAGTTTTTAATTATTTTTCCTTGGTTTTCCTTAGTGCCATGGCTTTTTAGATTTTCTTTCGACGTCTCCCTTTTAGTTCGCCGTCGCCACTTTTAAATTTTTTCCTCATTTCTTTAATCCCCGCTGCTTTTAACACTTTCTGTTTGACTTTTATGCCGTTCCTGCCTTTATTCTTTAATGATTTCTTCTCTTTCCTTAGTGCCGCCGCTTTTAAATTTTTCTCTCAACCTCTGTTTTAGTTTGCTCTCCCTGTTTGGTTTTTTTCCCCCTTTCCCCCCCCAATTCCCATCGCTTTTAAAATGTGTTTTCTACGCCTACTTTTTTTCCCTTCGATATCTTTCTTTCTAATTATTTCTTGTCTTTCCTTAGTGCCGTTGCCTTTTAGATTTTTCTGTCCATGTCTGAGTTTCAGTTTGCTTTCCCTCTCGTCCAGTTCTTTCCTCTATTAATCTCTTGGCTTTTTAAATGTTCTACCTCTATCTCATTCACATTCTTTACTTTTAAAGTATTTTTTCTTGTTTTTCCTTAGTGCCCTTAGTTGCTTTTTAACTTTTCTGTCTACTTTTACTCTGTTTGCTGTCTTTTCAGTTATTTTTTCTTGGTTTGCCTCAGTGCCATCGCTTTTTAGATTTTTTCCCTACCTACCTGTTTTAGGTCAATGTTGCTACGCTTCAATTTCTTCCTTATTTCCCTAATCCTATTTGCTTCTAAAATTTTCCGTCTGCTTTTATTCCGTTCGCTGTCTTTATTTTTTAGTTATTTCTCGTCTTTATTAGCGCCGTGGCTTTTCAAATTTTCTTTCTACATCTCTTTTAGTTCGCTGTCCCGGCTTTTAAATTCTTTTGGTTTCTTTCCCTAATCCCCATTGCTTTTTACATTTTCTACGTCTATCCCGTTCGCTGTCTTTATTTCGCTGTCTCTTCTTTTAATTATTTCTCGTCTTTCCTCAGCGCAGTCGTTTTTTAAATTCTCTTTCTACGTCTCTTTGAGTTCGCGGTCCCTATTTCCTCATTTTTCTCTTCCTTTCCCAAATCCCCCACGCTTTTTAAATGTTCTTTCGATGCCCACTTTTATGCCTTTGCTGGGTTTTTAAATTATTTCTTGTCGTTCCTTAGTGCCCTCGCTTTTTAAATTTTCTTTCTGCATCTCTGTTTCACTTTGCTGTTCCGATTTCGTAATTTTTTCCTTTATTTCCCTAATGCCTACCGTGTTTGACAAGTTGTTTCTATGCCTGCTTTTATTCCCTTTGCTGTCCTTTTTTACTATTTCTTCTCTGCCTTCTGTGCCATCGCTGTATAGGTTTTCTTTCTAGGTCTCTGTTGTAGTTTGCCGTTGCTATTTTTAAATCTTTTTCCCTATTCCTTAATCACCGTTGCTTTTAAAATTTGCTGTCTACTTCCATCCCGTTTGCAGTCTTTTTTTTGTCTGCCTTTCTTTTTTAATTATTTCTTGTCTTTCCTTCGTGCCCTCGCTTTTTGAATTTTCTGTCTCTGTCTGCTCTTGAAATGTTCTTTCTGTGCCTACTTTTATTCCCTTTGCTGTCTTTTTTTTTCCATTATTTCTTCTCTGCCTTCTGTGCCATCGCTTTTTAGAGCTTCTTTCTGCGTCTTCGTTGTAGTTTGCCGTCGCTATTTTTTAAGTTTTTCCTTATTTCCTTCATCCCCCTTGCTTTGAAATTTTCTACGTTTATCTCGTTCGCTGTCTTTAGTTTTTAATTATTTTTCCTTGGTTTTCCTTAGTGCCATGGCTTTTTAGATTTTCTTTCGACGTCTCCCTTTTAGTTCGCCGTCGCCACTTTTAAATTTTTTCCTCATTTCTTTAATCCCCGCTGCTTTTAACACTTTCTGTTTGACTTTTATGCCGTTCCCTGCCTTTATTCTTTAATGATTTCTTCTCTTTCCTTAGTGCCGCCGCTTTTAAATTTTTCTCTCAACCTCTGTTTAGTTTGCTCTCCCTGTTTGGTTTTTTTTTCCCCCCCTTTCCCCCCCCCAATTCCCATCGCTTTTAAAATGTGTTTTCTACGCCTACTTTTTTTCCCTTCGATATCTTTCTTTCTAATTATTTCTTGTCTTTCCTTAGTGCCGTTGCCTTTTAGATTTTCTGTCCATGTCTGAGTTTCAGTTTGCTTTCCCTCTCGTCCAGTTCTTTCCTCTATTAATCTCTTGGCTTTTTAAATTTTCTACCTCTATCTCGTTCACATTCTTTACTTTTAAAGTATTTTTTCTTGTTTTTCCTTAGTGCCCTTAGTTGCTTTTTAACTTTTCTGTCTACTTTTACTCTGTTTGCTGTCTTTTCAGTTATTTTTTCTTGGTTTGCCTCAGTGCCATCGCTTTTAGATTTTTTCCCTACCTATCTGTTTTAGGTCAATGTTGCTACGCTTCAATTTCTTCCTTATTTCCCTAATCCTATTTGCTTCTAAAATTTTCCGTCTGCTTTTATTCCGTTCGCTGTCTTTATTTTTTAGTTATTTCTCGTCTTTATTAGCGCCGTGGCTTTTCAATTTTCTTTCTACATCTCTTTTAGTTCACTGTCCCAGCTTTTAAATTCTTTTGGTTTCTTTCCCTAATCCCCATTGCTTTTTACATTTTCTACGTCTATCCTGTTCGCTGTCTTTATTTCGCTGTCTCTTCTTTTAATTATTTCTCGTCTTTCCTCAGCGCAGTCGTTTTTTAAATTCTCTTTCTACGTCTCTTTTAGTTCGCGGTCCCTATTTCCTCATTTTTCTCTTCCTTTCCCAAATCCCCCACGCTTTTTAAATGTTCTTTCGATGCCCACTTTTATGCCCTTTGCTGGGTTTTTAAAATTATTTCTTGTCGTTCCTTAGTGCCCTCGCTTTTTAAATTTTCTTTCTGCATCTCTGTTTCACTTTGCTGTTCCGATTTCGTAATTTTTTCCTTTATTTCCCTAATGCCTACCGTGTTTGACAAGTTGTTTCTATGCCTGCTTTTATTCCCTTTGCTGTCCTTTTTTACTATTTCTTCTCTGCCTTCTGTGCCATCGCTGTATAGGTTTTCTTTCTAGGTCTCTGTTGTAGTTTGCCGTTGCTATTTTTAAATCTTTTTCCCTATTTCCTTAATCACCGTTGCTTTTAAAATTTGCTGTCTACTTCCATCCCGTTTGCAGTCTTTTTTTTGTCTGCCTTTCTTTTTTAATTATTTCTTGTCTTTCCTTCGTGCCCTCGCTTTTTGAATTTTCTGTCTCTGTCTGCTCTTGAAATGTTCTTTCTGTGCCTACTTTTATTCCCTTTGCTGTCTTTTTTTTTCCATTATTTCTTCTCTGCCTTCTGTGCCATCGCTTTTTAGAGCTTCTTTCTGCGTCTTCGTTGTAGTTTGCCGTCGCTATTTTTTAAAGTTTTTCCTTATTTCCTTCATCCCCCTTGCTTTGAAAATTTTCTACGTTTATCTCGTTCGCTGTCTTTAGTTTTTAATTATTTTTCCTTGGTTTTCCTTAGTGCCATGGCTTTTTAGATTTTCTTTCGACGTCTCCCTTTTAGTTCGCCGTCGCCACTTTTAAATTTTTTCCTCATTTCTTTAATCCCCGCTGCTTTTAACACTTTCTGTTTGACTTTTATGCCGTTCCCTGCCTTTATTCTTTAATGATTTCTTCTCTTTCCTTAGTGCCGCCGCTTTTAAATTTTTCTCCCAACCTCTGTTTTAGTTTGCTCTCCCTGTTTGGTTTTTTTTCCCCCCCCTTTCCCCCCCCCAATTCCCATCGCTTTTAAAATGTGTTTTCTACGCCTACTTTTTTTCCCTTCGATATCTTTCTTTCTAATTATTTCTTGTCTTTCCTTAGTGCCGTTGCTTTTTAGATTTTCTGTCCATGTCTGAGTTTCAGTTTGCTTTCCCTCTCGTCCAGTTCTTTCCTCTATTAATCTCTTGGCTTTTTAAATTTTCTACCTCTATCTCGTTCACATTCTTTACTTTTAAAGTATTTTTTCTTGTTTTTCCTTAGTGCCCTTAGTTGCTTTTTAACTTTTCTGTCTACTTTTACTCTGTTTGCTGTCTTTTCAGTTATTTTTTCTTGGTTTGCCTCAGTGCCATCGCTTTTTAGATTTTTTCCCTACCTACCTGTTTTAGGTCAATGTTGCTACGCTTCAATTTCTTCCTTATTTCCCTAATCCTATTTGCTTCTAAAATTTTCCGTCTGCTTTTATTCCGTTCGCTCTCTTTATTTTTTAGTTATTTCTTGTCTTTATTAGCGCCGTGGCTTTTCAAATTTTCTTTCTACATCTCTTTTAGTTCACTGTCCCAGCTTTTAAATTCTTTTGGTTTCTTTCCCTAATCCCCATTGCTTTTTACATTTTCTACGTCTATCCCGTTCGCTGTCTTTATTTCGCTGTCTCTTCTTTTAATTATTTCTCGTCTTTCCTCAGCGCAGTCGTTTTTTAAATTCTCTTTCTACGTCTCTTTGAGTTCGCGGTCCCTATTTCCTCATTTTTCTCTTCCTTTCCCAAATCCCCCACGCTTTTTAAATGTTCTTTCGATGCCCACTTTTATGCCCTTTGCTGGGTTTTTAAAATTATTTCTTGTCGTTCCTTAGTGCCCTCGCTTTTTAAATTTTCTTTCTGCATCTCTGTTTCACTTTGCTGTTCCGATTTCGTAATTTTTTCCTTTATTTCCCTAATGCCTACCGTGTTTGACAAGTTGTTTCTATGCCTGCTTTTATTCCCTTTGCTGTCCTTTTTTACTATTTCTTCTCTGCCTTCTGTGCCATCGCTGTATAGGTTTTCTTTCTAGGTCTCTGTTGTAGTTTGCCGTTGCTATTTTTAAATCTTTTTCCCTATTTCCTTAATCACCGTTGCTTTTAAAATTTGCTGTCTACTTCCATCCCGTTTGCAGTCTTTTTTTTGTCTGCCTTTCTTTTTTAATTCTTTCTTGTCTTTCCTTCGTGCCCTCGCTTTTTGAATTTTCTGTCTCTGTCTGCTCTTGAAATGTTCTTTCTGTGCCTACTTTTATTCCCTTTGCTGTCTTTTTTTTCCATTATTTCTTCTCTGCCTTCTGTGCCATCGCTTTTTAGAGCTTCTTTCTGCGTCTTCGTTGTAGTTTGCCGTCGCTATTTTTTAAAGTTTTTCCTTATTTCCTTCATCCCCCTTGCTTTGAAAATTTTCTACGTTTATCTCGTTCGCTGTCTTTAGTTTTTAATTATTTTTCCTTGGTTTTCCTTAGTGCCATGGCTTTTTAGATTTTCTTTCGACGTCTCCCTTTTAGTTTGCCGTCGCCACTTTTAAATTTTTTCCTCATTTCTTTAATCCCCGCTGCTTTTAACACTTTCTGTTTGACTTTTATGCCGTTCCCTGCCTTTATTCTTTAATGATTTCTTCTCTTTCCTTAGTGCCGCCGCTTTTAAATTTTTCTCTCAATCTCTGTTTTAGTTTGCTCTCCCTGTTTGGTTTTTTTTCCCCCCCTTTCCCCCCCCCCAATTCCCATCGCTTTTAAAATGTGTTTTCTACGCCTACTTTTTTTCCCTTCGATATCTTTCTTTCTAATTATTTCTTGTCTTTCCTTAGTGCCGTTGCCTTTTAGATTTTCTGTCCATGTCTGAGTTTCAGTTTGCTTTCCCTCTCGTCCAGTTCTTTCCTCTATTAATCTCTTGGCTTTTTAAATGTTCTACCTCTATCTCATTCACATTCTTTACTTTTAAAGTATTTTTTCTTGTTTTTCCTTAGTGCCCTTAGTTGCTTTTTAACTTTTCTGTCTACTTTTACTCTGTTTGCTGTCTTTTCAGTTATTTTTTCTTGGTTTGCCTCAGTGCCATCGCTTTTTAGATTTTTTCCCTACCTACCTGTTTTAGGTCAATGTTGCTACGCTTCAATTTCTTCCTTATTTCCCTAATCCTATTTGCTTCTAAAATTTTCCGTCTGCTTTTATTCCGTTCGCTCTCTTTATTTTTTAGTTATTTCTCGTCTTTATTAGCGCCGTGGCTTTTCAAATTTTCTTTCTACATCTCTTTTAGTTCGCTGTCCCGGCTTTTAAATTCTTTTGGTTTCTTTCCCTAATCCCCATTGCTTTTTACATTTTCTACGTCTATCCCGTTCGCTGTCTTTCTTTCGCTGTCTCTTCCTTTAATTATTTCTCGTCTTTCCTCAGCGCAGTCCTTTTTTAAATTCTCTTTCTACGTCTCTTTGAGTTCGCGGTCCCTATTTCCTCATTTTTCTCTTCCTTTCCCAAATCCCCCACGCTTTTTAAATGTTCTTTCGATGCCCACTTTTATGCCCTTTGCTGGGTTTTTAAAATTATTTCTTGTCGTTCCTTAGTGCCCTCGCTTTTTAAATTTTCTTTCTGCATCTCTGTTTCACTTTGCTGTTCCGATTTCGTAATTTTTTCCTTTATTTCCCTAATGCCTACCGTGTTTGACAAGTTGTTTCTATGCCTGCTTTTATTCCCTTTGCTGTCCTTTTTTACTATTTCTTCTCTGCCTTCTGTGCCATCGCTGTATAGGTTTTCTTTCTAGGTCTCTGTTGTAGTTTGCCGTTGCTATTTTTAAATCTTTTTCCCTATTTCCTTAATCACCGTTGCTTTTAAAATTTGCTGTCTACTTCCATCCCGTTTGCAGTCTTTTTTTTGTCTGCCTTTCTTTTTTAATTCTTTCTTGTCTTTCCTTCGTGCCCTCGCTTTTTGAATTTTCTGTCTCTGTCTGCTCTTGAAATGTTCTTTCTGTGCCTACTTTTATTCCCTTTGCTGTCTTTTTTTTTCCATTATTTCTTCTCTGCCTTCTGTGCCATCGCTTTTTAGAGCTTCTTTCTGCGTCTTCGTTGTAGTTTGCCGTCGCTATTTTTTAAAGTTTTTCCTTATTTCCTTCATCCCCCTTGCTTTGAAAATTTTCTACGTTTATCTCGTTCGCTGTCTTTAGTTTTTAATTATTTTTCCTTGGTTTTCCTTAGTGCCATGGCTTTTTAGATTTTCTTTCGACGTCTCCCTTTTAGTTCGCCGTCGCCACTTTTAAATTTTTTCCTCATTTCTTTAATCCCCGCTGCTTTTAACACTTTCTGTTTGACTTTTATGCCGTTCCCTGCCTTTATTCTTTAATGATTTCTTCTCTTTCCTTAGTGCCGCCGCTTTTAAATTTTTCTCCCAACCTCTGTTTTAGTTTGCTCTCCCTGTTTGGTTTTTTTTTCCCCCCCTTTCCCCCCCCCAATTCCCATCGCTTTTAAAATGTGTTTTCTACGCCTACTTTTTTTCCCTTCGATATCTTTCTTTCTAATTATTTCTTGTCTTTCCTTAGTGCCGTTGCCTTTTAGATTTTCTGTCCATGTCTGAGTTTCAGTTTGCTTTCCCTCTCGTCCAGTTCTTTCCTCTATTAATCTCTTGGCTTTTTAAATTTTCTACCTCTATCTCGTTCACATTCTTTACTTTTAAAGTATTTTTTCTTGTTTTTCCTTAGTGCCCTTAGTTGCTTTTTAACTTTTCTGTCTACTTTTACTCTGTTTGCTGTCTTTTCAGTTATTTTTTCTTGGTTTGCCTCAGTGCCATCGCTTTTTAGATTTTTTCCCTACCTACCTGTTTTAGGTCAATGTTGCTACGCTTCAATTTCTTCCTTATTTCCCTAATCCTATTTGCTTCTAAAATTTTCCGTCTGCTTTTATTCCGTTCGCTCTCTTTATTTTTTAGTTATTTCTCGTCTTTATTAGCGCCGTGGCTTTTCAAATTTTCTTTCTACATCTCTTTTAGTTCGCTGTCCCGGCTTTTAAATTCTTTTGGTTTCTTTCCCTAATCCCCATTGCTTTTTACATTTTCTACGTCTATCCCGTTCGCTGTCTTTCTTTCGCTGTCTCTTCCTTTAATTATTTCTCGTCTTTCCTCAGCGCAGTCGTTTTTTAAATTCTCTTTCTACGTCTCTTTGAGTTCGCGGTCCCTATTTCCTCATTTTTCTCTTCCTTTCCCAAATCCCCCACGCTTTTTAAATGTTCTTTCGATGCCCACTTTTATGCCCTTTGCTGGGTTTTTAAAATTATTTCTTGTCGTTCCTTAGTGCCCTCGCTTTTTAAATTTTCTTTCTGCATCTCTGTTTCACTTTGCTGTTCCGATTTCGTAATTTTTTCCTTTATTTCCCTAATGCCTACCGTGTTTGACAAGTTGTTTCTATGCCTGCTTTTATTCCCTTTGCTGTCCTTTTTTACTATTTCTTCTCTGCCTTCTGTGCCATCGCTGTATAGGTTTTCTTTCTAGGTCTCTGTTGTAGTTTGCCGTTGCTATTTTTAAATCTTTTTCCCTATTTCCTTAATCACCGTTGCTTTTAAAATTTGCTGTCTACTTCCATCCCGTTTGCAGTCTTTTTTTTGTCTGCCTTTCTTTTTTAATTCTTTCTTGTCTTTCCTTCGTGCCCTCGCTTTTTGAATTTTCTGTCTCTGTCTGCTCTTGAAATGTTCTTTCTGTGCCTACTTTTATTCCCTTTGCTGTCTTTTTTTTTCCATTATTTCTTCTCTGCCTTCTGTGCCATTGCTTTTTAGAGCTTCTTTCTGCGTCTTCGTTGTAGTTTGCCGTCGCTATTTTTTAAAGTTTTTCCTTATTTCCTTCATCCCCCTTGCTTTGAAAATTTTCTACGTTTATCTCGTTCGCTGTCTTTAGTTTTTAATTATTTTTCCTTGGTTTTCCTTAGTGCCATGGCTTTTTAGATTTTCTTTCGACGTCTCCCTTTTAGTTCGCCGTCGCCACTTTTAAATTTTTTCCTCATTTCTTTAATCCCCGCTGCTTTTAACACTTTCTGTTTGACTTTTATGCCGTTCCCTGCCTTTATTCTTTAATGATTTCTTCTCTTTCCTTAGTGCCGCCGCTTTTAAATTTTTCTCCCAACCTCTGTTTTAGTTTGCTCTCCCTGTTTGGTTTTTTTTTCCCCCCCTTTCCCCCCCCCAATTCCCATCGCTTTTAAAATGTGTTTTCTACGCCTACTTTTTTTCCCTTCGATATCTTTCTTTCTAATTATTTCTTGTCTTTCCTTAGTGCCGTTGCCTTTTAGATTTTCTGTCCATGTCTGAGTTTCAGTTTGCTTTCCCTCTCGTCCAGTTCTTTCCTCTATTAATCTCTTGGCTTTTTAAATTTTCTACCTCTATCTCGTTCACATTCTTTACTTTTAAAGTATTTTTTCTTGTTTTTCCTTAGTGCCCTTAGTTGCTTTTTAACTTTTCTGTCTACTTTTACTCTGTTTGCTGTCTTTTCAGTTATTTTTTCTTGGTTTGCCTCAGTGCCATCGCTTTTTAGATTTTTTCCCTACCTACCTGTTTTAGGTCAATGTTGCTACGCTTCAATTTCTTCCTTATTTCCCTAATCCTATTTGCTTCTAAAATTTTCCGTCTGCTTTTATTCCGTTCGCTCTCTTTATTTTTTAGTTATTTCTCGTCTTTATTAGCGCCGTGGCTTTTCAAATTTTCTTTCTACATCTCTTTTAGTTCACTGTCCCAGCTTTTAAATTCTTTTGGTTTCTTTCCCTAATCCCCATTGCTTTTTACATTTTCTACGTCTAGCCCGTTCGCTGTCTTTATTTCACTGTCTCTTCTTTTAATTATTTCTCGTCTTTCCTCAGCGCAGTCGTTTTTTAAATTCTCTTTCTACGTCTCTTTTAGTTCGCGGTCCCTATTTCCTCATTTTTCTCTTCCTTTCCCAAATCCCCCACGCTTTTTAAATGTTCTTTCGACGCCCACTTTTATGCCCTTTGCTGGGTTTTTAAAATTATTTCTTGTCGTTCCTTAGTGCCCTCGCTTTTTAAATTTTCTTTCTGCATCTCTGTTTCACTTTGCTGTTCCGATTTCATAATTTTTTCCTTTATTTCCCTAATGCCTACCGTGTTTGACAAGTTGTTTCTATGCCTGCTTTTATTCCCTTTGCTGTCCTTTTTTACTATTTCTTCTCTGCCTTCTGTGCCATCGCTGTATAGGTTTTCTTTCTAGGTCTCTGTTGTAGTTTGCCGTTGCTATTTTTAAATCTTTTTCCCTATTTCCTTAATCACCGTTGCTTTTAAAATTTGCTGTCTACTTCCATCCCGTTTGCAGTCTTTTTTTTGTCTGCCTTTCTTTTTTAATTCTTTCTTGTCTTTCCTTCGTGCCCTCGCTTTTTGAATTTTCTGTCTCTGTCTGCTCTTGAAATGTTCTTTCTGTGCCTACTTTTATTCCCTTTGCTGTCTTTTTTTTCCATTATTTCTTCTCTGCCTTCTGTGCCATCGCTTTTTAGAGCTTCTTTCTGCGTCTTCGTTGTAGTTTGCCGTCGCTATTTTTTAAAGTTTTTCCTTATTTCCTTCATCCCCCTTGCTTTGAAAATTTTCTACGTTTATCTCGTTCGCTGTCTTTAGTTTTTAATTATTTTTCCTTGGTTTTCCTTAGTGCCATGGCTTTTTAGATTTTCTTTCGACGTCTCCCTTTTAGTTCGCCGTCGCCACTTTTAAATTTTTTCCTCATTTCTTTAATCCCCGCTGCTTTTAACACTTTCTGTTTGACTTTTATGCCGTTCCCTGCCTTTATTCTTTAATGATTTCTTCTCTTTCCTTAGTGCCGCCGCTTTTAAATTTTTCTCCCAACCTCTGTTTTAGTTTGCTCTCCCTGTTTGGTTTTTTTTTCCCCCCCTTTCCCCCCCCCAATTCCCATCGCTTTTAAAATGTGTTTTCTACGCCTACTTTTTTTCCCTTCGATATCTTTCTTTCTAATTATTTCTTGTCTTTCCTTAGTGCCGTTGCCTTTTAGATTTTCTGTCCATGTCTGAGTTTCAGTTTGCTTTCCCTCTCGTCCAGTTCTTTCCTCTATTAATCTCTTGGCTTTTTAAATTTTCTACCTCTATCTCGTTCACATTCTTTACTTTTAAAGTATTTTTTCTTGTTTTTCCTTAGTGCCCTTAGTTGCTTTTTAACTTTTCTGTCTACTTTTACTCTGTTTGCTGTCTTTTCAGTTATTTTTTCTTGGTTTGCCTCAGTGCCATCGCTTTTTAGATTTTTTCCCTACCTACCTGTTTTAGGTCAATGTTGCTACGCTTCAATTTCTTCCTTATTTCCCTAATCCTATTTGCTTCTAAAATTTTCCGTCTGCTTTTATTCCGTTCGCTCTCTTTATTTTTTAGTTATTTCTCGTCTTTATTAGCGCCGTGGCTTTTCAAATTTTCTTTCTACATCTCTTTTAGTTCGCTGTCCCGGCTTTTAAATTCTTTTGGTTTCTTTCCCTAATCCCCATTGCTTTTTACATTTTCTACGTCTATCCCGTTCGCTGTCTTTCTTTCGCTGTCTCTTCCTTTAATTATTTCTCGTCTTTCCTCAGCGCAGTCCTTTTTTAAATTCTCTTTCTACGTCTCTTTGAGTTCGCGGTCCCTATTTCCTCATTTTTCTCTTCCTTTCCCAAATCCCCCACGCTTTTTAAATGTTCTTTCGATGCCCACTTTTATGCCCTTTGCTGGGTTTTTAAAATTATTTCTTGTCGTTCCTTAGTGCCCTCGCTTTTTAAATTTTCTTTCTGCATCTCTGTTTCACTTTGCTGTTCCGATTTCGTAATTTTTTCCTTTATTTCCCTAATGCCTACCGTGTTTGACAAGTTGTTTCTATGCCTGCTTTTATTCCCTTTGCTGTCCTTTTTTACTATTTCTTCTCTGCCTTCTGTGCCATCGCTGTATAGGTTTTCTTTCTAGGTCTCTGTTGTAGTTTGCCGTTGCTATTTTTAAATCTTTTTCCCTATTTCCTTAATCACCGTTGCTTTTAAAATTTGCTGTCTACTTCCATCCCGTTTGCAGTCTTTTTTTTGTCTGCCTTTCTTTTTTAATTCTTTCTTGTCTTTCCTTCGTGCCCTCGCTTTTTGAATTTTCTGTCTCTGTCTGCTCTTGAAATGTTCTTTCTGTGCCTACTTTTATTCCCTTTGCTGTCTTTTTTTTTCCATTATTTCTTCTCTGCCTTCTGTGCCATCGCTTTTTAGAGCTTCTTTCTGCGTCTTCGTTGTAGTTTGCCGTCGCTATTTTTTAAAGTTTTTCCTTATTTCCTTCATCCCCCTTGCTTTGAAAATTTTCTACGTTTATCTCGTTCGCTGTCTTTAGTTTTTAATTATTTTTCCTTGGTTTTCCTTAGTGCCATGGCTTTTTAGATTTTCTTTCGACGTCTCCCTTTTAGTTCGCCGTCGCCACTTTTAAATTTTTTCCTCATTTCTTTAATCCCCGCTGCTTTTAACACTTTCTGTTTGACTTTTATGCCGTTCCCTGCCTTTATTCTTTAATGATTTCTTCTCTTTCCTTAGTGCCGCCGCTTTTAAATTTTTCTCCCAACCTCTGTTTTAGTTTGCTCTCCCTGTTTGGTTTTTTTTTCCCCCCCTTTCCCCCCCCCAATTCCCATCGCTTTTAAAATGTGTTTTCTACGCCTACTTTTTTTCCCTTCGATATCTTTCTTTCTAATTATTTCTTGTCTTTCCTTAGTGCCGTTGCCTTTTAGATTTTCTGTCCATGTCTGAGTTTCAGTTTGCTTTCCCTCTCGTCCAGTTCTTTCCTCTATTAATCTCTTGGCTTTTTAAATTTTCTACCTCTATCTCGTTCACATTCTTTACTTTTAAAGTATTTTTTCTTGTTTTTCCTTAGTGCCCTTAGTTGCTTTTTAACTTTTCTGTCTACTTTTACTCTGTTTGCTGTCTTTTCAGTTATTTTTTCTTGGTTTGCCTCAGTGCCATCGCTTTTTAGATTTTTTCCCTACCTACCTGTTTTAGGTCAATGTTGCTACGCTTCAATTTCTTCCTTATTTCCCTAATCCTATTTGCTTCTAAAATTTTCCGTCTGCTTTTATTCCGTTCGCTCTCTTTATTTTTTAGTTATTTCTCGTCTTTATTAGCGCCGTGGCTTTTCAAATTTTCTTTCTACATCTCTTTTAGTTCGCTGTCCCGGCTTTTAAATTCTTTTGGTTTCTTTCCCTAATCCCCATTGCTTTTTACATTTTCTACGTCTATCCCGTTCGCTGTCTTTCTTTCGCTGTCTCTTCTTTTAATTATTTCTCGTCTTTCCTCAGCGCAGTCGTTTTTTAAATTCTCTTTCTACGTCTCTTTGAGTTCGCGGTCCCTATTTCCTCATTTTTCTCTTCCTTTCCCAAATCCCCCACGCTTTTTAAATGTTCTTTCGATGCCCACTTTTATGCCCTTTGCTGGGTTTTTAAAATTATTTCTTGTCGTTCCTTAGTGCCCTCGCTTTTTAAATTTTCTTTCTGCATCTCTGTTTCACTTTGCTGTTCCGATTTCGTAATTTTTTCCTTTATTTCCCTAATGCCTACCGTGTTTGACAAGTTGTTTCTATGCCTGCTTTTATTCCCTTTGCTGTCCTTTTTTACTATTTCTTCTCTGCCTTCTGTGCCATCGCTGTATAGGTTTTCTTTCTAGGTCTCTGTTGTAGTTTGCCGTTGCTATTTTTAAATCTTTTTCCCTATTTCCTTAATCACCGTTGCTTTTAAAATTTGCTGTCTACTTCCATCCCGTTTGCAGTCTTTTTTTTGTCTGCCTTTCTTTTTTAATTCTTTCTTGTCTTTCCTTCGTGCCCTCGCTTTTTGAATTTTCTGTCTCTGTCTGCTCTTGAAATGTTCTTTCTGTGCCTACTTTTATTCCCTTTGCTGTCTTTTTTTTTCCATTATTTCTTCTCTGCCTTCTGTGCCATCGCTTTTTAGAGCTTCTTTCTGCGTCTTCGTTGTAGTTTGCCATCGCTATTTTTTAAAGTTTTTCCTTATTTCCTTCATCCCCCTTGCTTTGAAAATTTTCTACGTTTATCTCGTTCGCTGTCTTTAGTTTTTAATTATTTTTCCTTGGTTTTCCTTAGTGCCATGGCTTTTTAGATTTTCTTTCGACGTCTCCCTTTTAGTTCGCCGTCGCCACTTTTAAATTTTTTCCTCATTTCTTTAATCCCCGCTGCTTTTAACACTTTCTGTTTGACTTTTATGCCGTTCCCTGCCTTTATTCTTTAATGATTTCTTCTCTTTCCTTAGTGCCGCCGCTTTTAAATTTTTCTCCCAACCTCTGTTTTAGTTTGCTCTCCCTGTTTGGTTTTTTTTTCCCCCCCTTTCCCCCCCCCAATTCCCATCGCTTTTAAAATGTGTTTTCTACGCCTACTTTTTTTCCCTTCGATATCTTTCTTTCTAATTATTTCTTGTCTTTCCTTAGTGCCGTTGCCTTTTAGATTTTCTGTCCATGTCTGAGTTTCAGTTTGCTTTCCCTCTCGTCCAGTTCTTTCCTCTATTAATCTCTTGGCTTTTTAAATTTTCTACCTCTATCTCGTTCACATTCTTTACTTTTAAAGTATTTTTTCTTGTTTTTCCTTAGTGCCCTTAGTTGCTTTTTAACTTTTCTGTCTACTTTTACTCTGTTTGCTGTCTTTTCAGTTATTTTTTCTTGGTTTGCCTCAGTGCCATCGCTTTTTAGATTTTTTCCCTACCTACCTGTTTTAGGTCAATGTTGCTACGCTTCAATTTCTTCCTTATTTCCCTAATCCTATTTGCTTCTAAAATTTTCCGTCTGCTTTTATTCCGTTCGCTCTCTTTATTTTTTAGTTATTTCTCGTCTTTATTAGCGCCGTGGCTTTTCAAATTTTCTTTCTACATCTCTTTTAGTTCACTGTCCCAGCTTTTAAATTCTTTTGGTTTCTTTCCCTAATCCCCATTGCTTTTTACATTTTCTACGTCTAGCCCGTTCGCTGTCTTTATTTCGCTGTCTCTTCTTTTAATTATTTCTCGTCTTTCCTCAGCGCAGTCGTTTTTTAAATTCTCTTTCTACGTCTCTTTTAGTTCGCGGTCCCTATTTCCTCATTTTTCTCTTCCTTTCCCAAATCCCCCACGCTTTTTAAATGTTCTTTCGACGCCCACTTTTATGCCCTTTGCTGGGTTTTTAAAATTATTTCTTGTCGTTCCTTAGTGCCCTCGCTTTTTAAATTTTCTTTCTGCATCTCTGTTTCACTTTGCTGTTCCGATTTCATAATTTTTTCCTTTATTTCCCTAATGCCTACCGTGTTTGACAAGTTGTTTCTATGCCTGCTTTTATTCCCTTTGCTGTCCTTTTTTACTATTTCTTCTCTGCCTTCTGTGCCATCGCTGTATAGGTTTTCTTTCTAGGTCTCTGTTGTAGTTTGCCGTTGCTATTTTTAAATCTTTTTCCCTATTTCCTTAATCACCGTTGCTTTTAAAATTTGCTGTCTACTTCCATCCCGTTTGCAGTCTTTTTTTTGTCTGCCTTTCTTTTTTAATTCTTTCTTGTCTTTCCTTCGTGCCCTCGCTTTTTGAATTTTCTGTCTCTGTCTGCTCTTGAAATGTTCTTTCTGTGCCTACTTTTATTCCCTTTGCTGTCTTTTTTTTCCATTATTTCTTCTCTGCCTTCTGTGCCATCGCTTTTTAGAGCTTCTTTCTGCGTCTTCGTTGTAGTTTGCCGTCGCTATTTTTTAAAGTTTTTCCTTATTTCCTTCATCCCCCTTGCTTTGAAAATTTTCTACGTTTATCTCGTTCGCTGTCTTTAGTTTTTAATTATTTTTCCTTGGTTTTCCTTAGTGCCATGGCTTTTTAGATTTTCTTTCGACGTCTCCCTTTTAGTTCGCCGTCGCCACTTTTAAATTTTTTCCTCATTTCTTTAATCCCCGCTGCTTTTAACACTTTCTGTTTGACTTTTATGCCGTTCCCTGCCTTTATTCTTTAATGATTTCTTCTCTTTCCTTAGTGCCGCCGCTTTTAAATTTTTCTCCCAACCTCTGTTTTAGTTTGCTCTCCCTGTTTGGTTTTTTTTTCCCCCCCTTTCCCCCCCCCAATTCCCATCGCTTTTAAAATGTGTTTTCTACGCCTACTTTTTTTCCCTTCGATATCTTTCTTTCTAATTATTTCTTGTCTTTCCTTAGTGCCGTTGCCTTTTAGATTTTCTGTCCATGTCTGAGTTTCAGTTTGCTTTCCCTCTCGTCCAGTTCTTTCCTCTATTAATCTCTTGGCTTTTTAAATTTTCTACCTCTATCTCGTTCACATTCTTTACTTTTAAAGTATTTTTTCTTGTTTTTCCTTAGTGCCCTTAGTTGCTTTTTAACTTTTCTGTCTACTTTTACTCTGTTTGCTGTCTTTTCAGTTATTTTTTCTTGGTTTGCCTCAGTGCCATCGCTTTTTAGATTTTTTCCCTACCTACCTGTTTTAGGTCAATGTTGCTACGCTTCAATTTCTTCCTTATTTCCCTAATCCTATTTGCTTCTAAAATTTTCCGTCTGCTTTTATTCCGTTCGCTCTCTTTATTTTTTAGTTATTTCTCGTCTTTATTAGCGCCGTGGCTTTTCAAATTTTCTTTCTACATCTCTTTTAGTTCGCTGTCCCGGCTTTTAAATTCTTTTGGTTTCTTTCCCTAATCCCCATTGCTTTTTACATTTTCTACGTCTATCCCGTTCGCTGTCTTTCTTTCGCTGTCTCTTCCTTTAATTATTTCTCGTCTTTCCTCAGCGCAGTCGTTTTTTAAATTCTCTTTCTACGTCTCTTTGAGTTCGCGGTCCCTATTTCCTCATTTTTCTCTTCCTTTCCCAAATCCCCCACGCTTTTTAAATGTTCTTTCGATGCCCACTTTTATGCCCTTTGCTGGGTTTTTAAAATTATTTCTTGTCGTTCCTTAGTGCCCTCGCTTTTTAAATTTTCTTTCTGCATCTCTGTTTCACTTTGCTGTTCCGATTTCGTAATTTTTTCCTTTATTTCCCTAATGCCTACCGTGTTTGACAAGTTGTTTCTATGCCTGCTTTTATTCCCTTTGCTGTCCTTTTTTACTATTTCTTCTCTGCCTTCTGTGCCATCGCTGTATAGGTTTTCTTTCTAGGTCTCTGTTGTAGTTTGCCGTTGCTATTTTTAAATCTTTTTCCCTATTTCCTTAATCACCGTTGCTTTTAAAATTTGCTGTCTACTTCCATCCCGTTTGCAGTCTTTTTTTTGTCTGCCTTTCTTTTTTAATTCTTTCTTGTCTTTCCTTCGTGCCCTCGCTTTTTGAATTTTCTGTCTCTGTCTGCTCTTGAAATGTTCTTTCTGTGCCTACTTTTATTCCCTTTGCTGTCTTTTTTTTTCCATTATTTCTTCTCTGCCTTCTGTGCCATCGCTTTTTAGAGCTTCTTTCTGCGTCTTCGTTGTAGTTTGCCGTCGCTATTTTTTAAAGTTTTTCCTTATTTCCTTCATCCCCCTTGCTTTGAAAATTTTCTACGTTTATCTCGTTCGCTGTCTTTAGTTTTTAATTATTTTTCCTTGGTTTTCCTTAGTGCCATGGCTTTTTAGATTTTCTTTCGACGTCTCCCTTTTAGTTCGCCGTCGCCACTTTTAAATTTTTTCCTCATTTCTTTAATCCCCGCTGCTTTTAACACTTTCTGTTTGACTTTTATGCCGTTCCCTGCCTTTATTCTTTAATGATTTCTTCTCTTTCCTTAGTGCCGCCGCTTTTAAATTTTTCTCCCAACCTCTGTTTTAGTTTGCTCTCCCTGTTTGGTTTTTTTTTCCCCCCCTTTCCCCCCCCCAATTCCCATCGCTTTTAAAATGTGTTTTCTACGCCTACTTTTTTTCCCTTCGATATCTTTCTTTCTAATTATTTCTTGTCTTTCCTTAGTGCCGTTGCCTTTTAGATTTTCTGTCCATGTCTGAGTTTCAGTTTGCTTTCCCTCTCGTCCAGTTCTTTCCTCTATTAATCTCTTGGCTTTTTAAATTTTCTACCTCTATCTCGTTCACATTCTTTACTTTTAAAGTATTTTTTCTTGTTTTTCCTTAGTGCCCTTAGTTGCTTTTTAACTTTTCTGTCTACTTTTACTCTGTTTGCTGTCTTTTCAGTTATTTTTTCTTGGTTTGCCTCAGTGCCATCGCTTTTTAGATTTTTTCCCTACCTACCTGTTTTAGGTCAATGTTGCTACGCTTCAATTTCTTCCTTATTTCCCTAATCCTATTTGCTTCTAAAATTTTCCGTCTGCTTTTATTCCGTTCGCTCTCTTTATTTTTTAGTTATTTCTCGTCTTTATTAGCGCCGTGGCTTTTCAAATTTTCTTTCTACATCTCTTTTAGTTCACTGTCCCAGCTTTTAAATTCTTTTGGTTTCTTTCCCTAATCCCCATTGCTTTTTACATTTTCTACGTCTAGCCCGTTCGCTGTCTTTATTTCGCTGTCTCTTCTTTTAATTATTTCTCGTCTTTCCTCAGCGCAGTCGTTTTTTAAATTCTCTTTCTACGTCTCTTTTAGTTCGCGGTCCCTATTTCCTCATTTTTCTCTTCCTTTCCCAAATCCCCCACGCTTTTTAAATGTTCTTTCGACGCCCACTTTTATGCCCTTTGCTGGGTTTTTAAAATTATTTCTTGTCGTTCCTTAGTGCCCTCGCTTTTTAAATTTTCTTTCTGCATCTCTGTTTCACTTTGCTGTTCCGATTTCATAATTTTTTCCTTTATTTCCCTAATGCCTACCGTGTTTGACAAGTTGTTTCTATGCCTGCTTTTATTCCCTTTGCTGTCCTTTTTTACTATTTCTTCTCTGCCTTCTGTGCCATCGCTGTATAGGTTTTCTTTCTAGGTCTCTGTTGTAGTTTGCCGTTGCTATTTTTAAATCTTTTTCCCTATTTCCTTAATCACCGTTGCTTTTAAAATTTGCTGTCTACTTCCATCCCGTTTGCAGTCTTTTTTTTGTCTGCCTTTCTTTTTTAATTCTTTCTTGTCTTTCCTTCGTGCCCTCGCTTTTTGAATTTTCTGTCTCTGTCTGCTCTTGAAATGTTCTTTCTGTGCCTACTTTTATTCCCTTTGCTGTCTTTTTTTTCCATTATTTCTTCTCTGCCTTCTGTGCCATCGCTTTTTAGAGCTTCTTTCTGCGTCTTCGTTGTAGTTTGCCGTCGCTATTTTTTAAAGTTTTTCCTTATTTCCTTCATCCCCCTTGCTTTGAAAATTTTCTACGTTTATCTCGTTCGCTGTCTTTAGTTTTTAATTATTTTTCCTTGGTTTTCCTTAGTGCCATGGCTTTTTAGATTTTCTTTCGACGTCTCCCTTTTAGTTCGCCGTCGCCACTTTTAAATTTTTTCCTCATTTCTTTAATCCCCGCTGCTTTTAACACTTTCTGTTTGACTTTTATGCCGTTCCCTGCCTTTATTCTTTAATGATTTCTTCTCTTTCCTTAGTGCCGCCGCTTTTAAATTTTTCTCCCAACCTCTGTTTTAGTTTGCTCTCCCTGTTTGGTTTTTTTTTTCCCCCCCTTTCCCCCCCCCAATTCCCATCGCTTTTAAAATGTGTTTTCTACGCCTACTTTTTTTCCCTTCGATATCTTTCTTTCTAATTATTTCTTGTCTTTCCTTAGTGCCGTTGCCTTTTAGATTTTCTGTCCATGTCTGAGTTTCAGTTTGCTTTCCCTCTCGTCCAGTTCTTTCCTCTATTAATCTCTTGGCTTTTTAAATTTTCTACCTCTATCTCGTTCACATTCTTTACTTTTAAAGTATTTTTTCTTGTTTTTCCTTAGTGCCCTTAGTTGCTTTTTAACTTTTCTGTCTACTTTTACTCTGTTTGCTGTCTTTTCAGTTATTTTTTCTTGGTTTGCCTCAGTGCCATCGCTTTTTAGATTTTTTCCCTACCTACCTGTTTTAGGTCAATGTTGCTACGCTTCAATTTCTTCCTTATTTCCCTAATCCTATTTGCTTCTAAAATTTTCCGTCTGCTTTTATTCCGTTCGCTCTCTTTATTTTTTAGTTATTTCTCGTCTTTATTAGCGCCGTGGCTTTTCAAATTTTCTTTCTACATCTCTTTTAGTTCACTGTCCCAGCTTTTAAATTCTTTTGGTTTCTTTCCCTAATCCCCATTGCTTTTTACATTTTCTACGTCTAGCCCGTTCGCTGTCTTTATTTCGCTGTCTCTTCTTTTAATTATTTCTCGTCTTTCCTCAGCGCAGTCGTTTTTTAAATTCTCTTTCTACGTCTCTTTTAGTTCGCGGTCCCTATTTCCTCATTTTTCTCTTCCTTTCCCAAATCCCCCACGCTTTTTAAATGTTCTTTCGACGCCCACTTTTATGCCCTTTGCTGGGTTTTTAAAATTATTTCTTGTCGTTCCTTAGTGCCCTCGCTTTTTAAATTTTCTTTCTGCATCTCTGTTTCACTTTGCTGTTCCGATTTCATAATTTTTTCCTTTATTTCCCTAATGCCTACCGTGTTTGACAAGTTGTTTCTATGCCTGCTTTTATTCCCTTTGCTGTCCTTTTTTACTATTTCTTCTCTGCCTTCTGTGCCATCGCTGTATAGGTTTTCTTTCTAGGTCTCTGTTGTAGTTTGCCGTTGCTATTTTTAAATCTTTTTCCCTATTTCCTTAATCACCGTTGCTTTTAAAATTTGCTGTCTACTTCCATCCCGTTTGCAGTCTTTTTTTTGTCTGCCTTTCTTTTTTAATTATTTCTTGTCTTTCCTTCGTGCCCTCGCTTTTTGAATTTTCTGTCTCTGTCTGCTCTTGAAATGTTCTTTCTGTGCCTACTTTTATTCCCTTTGCTGTCTTTTTTTTCCATTATTTCTTCTCTGCCTTCTGTGCCATCGCTTTTTAGAGCTTCTTTCTGCGTCTTCGTTGTAGTTTGCCGTCGCTATTTTTTAAAGTTTTTCCTTATTTCCTTCATCCCCCTTGCTTTGAAAATTTTCTACGTTTATCTCGTTCGCTGTCTTTAGTTTTTAATTATTTTTCCTTGGTTTTCCTTAGTGCCATGGCTTTTTAGATTTTCTTTCGACGTCTCCCTTTTAGTTCGCCGTCGCCACTTTTAAATTTTTTCCTCATTTCTTTAATCCCCCGCTGCTTTTAACACTTTCTGTTTGACTTTTATGCCGTTCCCTGCCTTTATTCTTTAATGATTTCTTCTCTTTCCTTAGTGCCGCCGCTTTTAAATTTTTCTCTCAACCTCTGTTTTAGTTTGCTCTCCCTGTTTGTTTTTTTTCCCCCTTTCCCCCCCCAATTCCCATCGCTTTTAAAATGTGTTTTCTACGCCTACTTTTTTTCCCTTCGATATCTTTCTTTCTAATTATTTCTTGTCTTTCCTTAGTGCCGTTGCCTTTTAGATTTTCTGTCCATGTCTGAGTTTCAGTTTGCTTTCCCTCTCGTCCAGTTCTTTCCTCTATTAATCTCTTGGCTTTTTAAATTTTCTACCTCTATCTCATTCACATTCTTTACTTTTAAAGTATTTTTTCTTGTTTTTCCTTAGTGCCCTTAGTTGCTTTTTAACTTTTCTGTCTACTTTTACTCTCTTTGCTGTCTTTTCAGTTATTTTTTCTTGGTTTGCCTCAGTGCCATCGCTTTTTAGATTTTTTCCCTCCTACCTGTTTTAGGTCAATGTTGCTACGCTTCAATTTCTTCCTTATTTCCCTAATCCTATTTGCTTCTAAAATTTTCCGTCTGCTTTTATTCCGTTCGCTGTCTTTATTTTTTAGTTATTTCTCGTCTTTATTAGCGCCGTGGCTTTTCAAATTTTCTTTCTACATCTCTTTTAGTTCGCTGTCCCGGCTTTTAAATTCTTTTGGTTTCTTTCCCTAATCCCCATTGCTTTTTACATTTTCTACGTCTATCCCGTTCGCTGTCTTTATTTCGCTGTCTCTTCTTTTAATTATTTCTCGTCTTTCCTCAGCGCAGTCGTTTTTTAAATTCTCTTTCTACGTCTCTTTGAGTTCGCGGTCCCTATTTCCTCATTTTTCTCTTCCTTTCCCAAATCCCCCACGCTTTTTAAATGTTCTTTCGACGCCCACTTTTATGCCCTTTGCTGGGTTTTTAAAATTATTTCTTGTCGTTCCTTAGTGCCCTCGCTTTTTAAATTTTCTTTCTGCATCTCTGTTTCACTTTGCTGTTCCGATTTCGTAATTTTTTCCTTTATTTCCCTAATGCCTACCGTGTTTGACAAGTTGTTTCTATGCCTGCTTTTATTCCCTTTGCTGTCCTTTTTTACTATTTCTTCTCTGCCTTCTGTGCCATCGCTGTATAGGTTTTCTTTCTAGGTCTCTGTTGTAGTTTGCCGTTGCTATTTTTAAATCTTTTTCCCTATTTCCTTAATCACCGTTGCTTTTAAAATTTGCTGTCTACTTCCATCCCGTTTGCAGTCTTTTTTTTGTCTGCCTTTCTTTTTTAATTATTTCTTGTCTTTCCTTCGTGCCCTCGCTTTTTGAATTTTCTGTCTCTGTCTGCTCTTGAAATGTTCTTTCTGTGCCTACTTTTATTCCCTTTGCTGTCTTTTTTTTCCATTATTTCTTCTCTGCCTTCTGTGCCATCGCTTTTTAGAGCTTCTTTCTGCGTCTTCGTTGTAGTTTGCCGTCGCTATTTTTTTAAAGTTTTTCCTTATTTCCTTCATCCCCCTTGCTTTGAAAATTTTCTACGTTTATCTCGTTCGCTGTCTTTAGTTTTTAATTATTTTTCCTTGGTTTTCCTTAGTGCCATGGCTTTTTAGATTTTCTTTCGACGTCTCCCTTTTAGTTCGCCGTCGCCACTTTTAAATTTTTTCCTCATTTCTTTAATCCCCGCTGCTTTTAACACTTTCTGTTTGACTTTTATGCCGTTCCCTGCCTTTATTCTTTAATGATTTCTTCTCTTTCCTTAGTGCCGCCGCTTTTAAATTTTTCTCTCAATCTCTGTTTTAGTTTGCTCTCCCTGTTTGGTTTTTTTTTCCCCCCCTTTCCCCCCCCCAATTCCCATCGCTTTTAAAATGTGTTTTCTACGCCTACTTTTTTTCCCTTCGATATCTTTCTTTCTAATTATTTCTTGTCTTTCCTTAGTGCCGTTGCCTTTTAGATTTTCTGTCCATGTCTGAGTTTCAGTTTGCTTTCCCTCTCGTCCAGTTCTTTCCTCTATTAATCTCTTGGCTTTTTAAATGTTCTACCTCTATCTCATTCACATTCTTTACTTTTAAAGTATTTTTTCTTGTTTTTCCTTAGTGCCCTTAGTTGCTTTTTAACTTTTCTGTCTACTTTTACTCTGTTTGCTGTCTTTTCAGTTATTTTTTCTTGGTTTGCCTCAGTGCCATCGCTTTTTAGATTTTTTCCCTACCTACCTGTTTTAGGTCAATGTTGCTACGCTTCAATTTCTTCCTTATTTCCCTAATCCTATTGCTTCTAAAATTTTCCGTCTGCTTTTATTCCGTTCGCTCTCTTTATTTTTTAGTTATTTCTCGTCTTTATTAGCGCCGTGGCTTTTCAAATTTTCTTTCTACATCTCTTTTAGTTCGCTGTCCCGGCTTTTAAATTCTTTTGGTTTCTTTCCCTAATCCCCATTGCTTTTTACATTTTCTACGTCTATCCCGTTCGCTGTCTTTCTTTCGCTGTCTCTTCCTTTAATTATTTCTCGTCTTTCCTCAGCGCAGTCGTTTTTTAAATTCTCTTTCTACGTCTCTTTGAGTTCGCGGTCCCTATTTCCTCATTTTTCTCTTCCTTTCCCAAATCCCCCACGCTTTTTAAATGTTCTTTCGACGCCCACTTTTATGCCCTTTGCTGGGTTTTTTAAAATTATTTCTTGTCGTTCCTTAGTGCCCTCGCTTTTAAATTTTCTTTCTGCATCTCTGTTTCACTTTGCTGTTCCGATTTCGTAATTTTTTCCTTTATTTCCCTAATGCCTACCGTGTTTGACAAGTTGTTTCTATGCCTGCTTTTATTCCCTTTGCTGTCCTTTTTTACTATTTCTTCTCTGCCTTCTGTGCCATCGCTGTATAGGTTTTCTTTCTAGGTCTCTGTTGTAGTTTGCCGTTGCTATTTTTAAATCTTTTTCCCTATTTCCTTAATCACCGTTGCTTTA
>NW_026777251.1:0-67500 GCF_030936135.1 Gavia stellata | reverse complement strand
TCCACACACCCTTCTACCGCAACATCTGCGACAGTCTTCCCATGACCATGCACTAAACACCATACCTCCCCGCAATGACAGGCAAATGCCCTCTTCCAGGGGAGTGCTCCCCGGGAACAACATTCGCAGAGGCCTCAAAAAAAAAAAACCCACCAAAACAAACCACCCTGCCTACAAAAACCCCAGCCCCGGCCTGACCTCCACCCAAACATTGGTGACAAACATCACCTTGCAGAGCAGCCGGGACCGGGGAAAAAAAAACCCAGCCGGGGGAAAAAAAAAAATCCCCCAGCTGGGTTTTTTTTTTTTTTTTTCTCTTTCCATATGTCCACAAGAGACAAACAATCTCACCTCCACCCTACACGGAAAAAACACATCAAGTAAAAACCAGATCACTATACAAGGCTAGGGACCTCCACAACACACCGCTCATTCAGCTACTGCCTACATCACCCCCCACTCTCACCTCATCACCTCCTGCCGCCCACGCACCCCGTGGGGCTGTCGCCCATTTCCACCACGCTCCCAGGAACAGCCTTCCCGGGGGGCCTCAAAAAACACACCCACACACCACCCTGCCTGCAAAAACCCCAGCCCTGACCTGGCCTCTGCCCAAACATTGGTAACAAACGTCACCTCGCAGAGCGGCCGGGAACAGGGGGAAAAAAAAACCCCAGCCGGGGGAAAAAAAAAAAAATCCCCCAGCTGGGGTTTTTTTTTATTCTATTTCTCTTTCCATATGTCCACAAGAGACATTCTCACCTCCACCCTACGCGGAAAAAACACATCAAGTAAAAACCAGATCACTATACAAGGCTAGGCACCTCCACAACACACCGCTCATTCAGCTACTGCCTGTATCACCCCTCACTCTCACCTCATCCTCTCCTGCTGCCCACCCGCCCCGAGGGGCTGTCGCCCATTTCCACCACACTCCCAGGAACAGCCTTCCCAGGGGGCCTCAAAAAACACACACACACACACACACACACACACCACCCTGCCTGCAAAAACCCCAGCCCTGACCTGGCCTCTGCCCAAACATTGGTAACAAACATCACCTCACAGAGCGGCCGGGACCGGGGGAAAAAAAAACCCAGCCGGGGGAAAAAAAAAATCCCCCAGCTGGGGTTTTTTTTATTCTATTTCTCTTTCCATTTGTCCACAAGAGACAATCTCACCTCCACCCTACGCGGAAAAAAAACATCATCAAGTAAAAACCAGATCACTATACAAGGCTAGGCACCTCCACAACACACCGCTCCTTCAGCTACTGCCTGTATCACCCCTCACTCTCACCTCATCCTCTCCTGCTGCCCACCCACCCCAAGAGGCCATCACCCATTTCCACCACACTCCTGGTAACACTGTTCCCAGGGGCCTCTAAATAAAAACAGCCCAGCCTGCAAAAACCCCAGCCTGGGCCCAACCTCTTCCCAAACAGTGGCAAGAAATATCACCTTGCAGAGCGCCTAGAAACATGGTGGGAGGGTGCAGGGCAGGCACAGGAAGGAACCCACTGGGAGAAAGAAAGAAAAACCACAGAAAGAACACCCCACAGACCCTGGCTGGTTTTTCTTCCCCCACTGAATGTCTGAAAACAATTTTGAAACTTCATTTCTGCATACAACCTGCAAGGTGATATTGTAAAACCACCACACCCCAACACAACTATACAAGCTTAGGCACATGCAAAACACACCCCTCATTGAGCTACCATGCAAACAACTCCTCCCTCTCAGCTCATGGATTCTACTGTCCGGTCTCCAGGATGAGCTGTTGTTCCATGTCTGTGCTGCTCCCCAGAGCCTCAATAATCACCCTGCCTGCAAAAACCCAGGCCTGAGCCCATCTTCCTTCCAAACACAGGCAACGAACATCATGTTGTACAGCAGCCAGGACCAAGGGAAAATACAACCACCCAGCTGGTGGAAAAAAGAAAAAAACCACACAACACACCCAGCTGGGGAATTTTTCCCCAAATACTTATTTTTAAAGAAAAGTTTTAGCATCTCAGTATTTATTACAACCTGCAACAAAACAATTCACACATACAAGGTTAGACACATTCAAAAACCAACAGCTGTTCAACATCCGCTCAATTCTACCCCTCGCTCTAAAAATCTCCATTTCACCACCCAGCCTCCACCACAGCATATCACCCCAGTTCTAAAGCCATTCCCAGAACCACCTCGCCATGCGCCCCAAACATCCAATTCCAAAGCATTGGCGTTCATCACCAGAGGCTGACAAAGACTCCTCGCTACGCATGCCACTCCCTCACAGTTGCTTTTATTTCTATGCTCCAGCAAAACTCACTCAAGGATTTGCTCCGGGGATCCAACCAGCCCCATGGTGCCTGCATAACACAGCAGAAGGGACTCTACAGCCCAGTTACTTGTAGCTACCAGCTATCCCCCAAAACAACCTCCACCCAAACAGGCCACACTAATCGACATATCGGCATCCCACATTTGAACCGCTCCACCCGGAGTGGTATCACTACACACACAGACAAAGCTGCTCCACCTCAAACATGTATATGCAAACAAACATGACATAAGGCTGCGAGAATAGCGCACAGGTTAGAGTTAATGCCAGACCAAAACCGAGCCTCACAGTAAGCGCAACAATGCCACAGCCACTCTGGCACGGCCTGCCGTTTGAGAACACCGCTGCTCGGGACAGAAGGCAGGCAATGAAGCCGCCATGACCGCTTGAGACAAAATGCCAGAAAATACTTAGGACTACGATGACACGGGGAACAAAGCCCTGGCGTAACTTGAGGAAGACACTCAGCAAGAGAAGACCCGATAGCAAAGCCCTAGCGAGAGCTGTGAGGCAGATTGGCCAAAAACACCTATGACGCTAAACTGGACAGGCTGCTTTCCACTTCTATGTCATGCCACAAAACGTGATGCAGTCAATTGGCGAGGCACCGATAACTCAAGACCGAAAAGATGCCACGGATGGCTACTCCAATTGAAGAATGAAACAAGTATGCCAGAGGTTCCTCACACTTGAAAGCCCAGATGCATCAACACATGAGGTAAGGCACATGTATGAAAACATGCTAGACATGCAACATGACCCTACCTACTCATCCCAGAGCCACTTTACCAGTGTGCGGGCCGCACGACCTTTTGCACCCGCTACCCACATACAGCTCTCTTGCCGCAAACAACTGTCTTGTCACCCCACCATTTGGAAATACGAGGTCCCTACCCCCTGCTGCTTTGCTATCATAGGGTCACCGTACATCCTCAGTGGCCATCCTCAATAGCAGGCGCTTGACCTAAACACAAAGTTCCTTTAGTCACCTCGTGTCCCTCTGTCACCCACAAAAACAACACACAGAGCTGTTTATTACATGCTTCATATGTGAGAGAGCAGCCCACCAAAGCTCCACTTGCCTGCTGTTCCCCAACTTTAAAAAACATATCACAGACAGAGTCCTCTAGCACTTAAACCTAGAGTGCCATAACGACCAAGACGCCCCAAAGCAACCGACTATGTGGAGACCCATCACACTGCTCCTCAGACATCAGCGTCTCAACCGTTTCCAGAGGCTTGCCGCAGGGCACCTGTAATAACAATAGGATAACCGTTGCCAACTTATCGCCTTAGCTCACGCTACCTCACAATCCCACTACAATCCGCTCGACTCCCGTTCACGTGCGCAGACACCTCTAAGTCACCTTAACCCTCTACACCGGCTACACAATGCTAAACATTGCAACACTCTCACATCATCCACCACAAAACCCAAGTACAGACACAAGATGGTCTCAAATGACAATCAATACAGGCACGGAGCGACACCAACGCGCTGCAAAACCGGGCACGGAGCGACACCAACGCGCTGCAAAACCGGGCACGGAGCGACACCAACGCGCTGCAAAACCGGGCACGGAGCGACACCAACGCGCTGCAAAACCGGGCACGGAGCGACACCAACGCGCTGCAAAACCGGGCACGGAGCGACACCAACGCGCTGCAAAACCGGGCACGGAGCGACACCAACGCGCTGCAAAACCGGGCACGGAGCGACACCAACGCGCTGCAAAACCGGGCACGGAGCGACACCAACGCGCTGCAAAACCGGGCACGGAGCGACACCAACGCGCTGCAAAACCGGGCACGGAGCGACACCAACGCGCTGCAAAACCGGGCACGGAGCGACACCAACGCGCTGCAAAACCGGGCACGGAGCGACACCAACGCGCTGCAAAACCGGGCACGGAGCGACACCAACGCGCTGCAAAACCGGGCACGGAGCGACACCAACGCGCTGCAAAACCGGGCACGGAGCGACACCAACGCGCTGCAAAACCGGGCACGGAGCGACACCAACGCGCTGCAAAACCGGGCACGGAGCGACACCAACGCGCTGCAAAACCGGGCACGGAGCGACACCAACGCGCTGCAAAACCGGGCACGGAGCGACACCAACGCGCTGCAAAACCGGGCACGGAGCGACACCAACGCGCTGCAAAACCGGGCACGGAGCGACACCAACGCGCTGCAAAACCGGGCACGGAGCGACACCAACGCGCTGCAAAACCGGGCACGGAGCGACACCAACGCGCTGCAAAACCGGGCACGGAGCGACACCAACGCGCTGCAAAACCGGGCACGGAGCGACACCAACGCGCTGCAAAACCGGGCACGGAGCGACACCAACGCGCTGCAAAACCGGGCACGGAGCGACACCAACGCGCTGCAAAACCGGGCACGGAGCGACACCAACGCGCTGCAAAACCGGGCACGGAGCGACACCAACGCGCTGCAGAGCAAGACAGTCTCAGATGGCAGTCAATACAGGCACAGAGCAAGACAACGACCTGCAAAACCAAGTTCAGAGCAACACAAATGCACGGCAAAGTGAGACAGTCTCAGGTGGTGGTCAATACCGGTGCAGAACAATATAATCCACTGCAGAGCAAGACAGCCTCAGGTGGCAGTCACTACAAGGACAGAGTGATACAGATGCACTACAAAAGCAAATACAGAGCACTGCAATGAAAGGCAGTCTCAAATGGTAGTCAAAACCAAATACAGAGCACAGCAACGCAATACAAAACCAGAACGATGCACATGCAAGAAGCCCGGCTTTAAGACCTAAGCCTATAGGATCACAAGGATGAAATGTTGTAGGGGATTCTCTATGGAAACAGAACTTTCAAGAGCTGGTCCAGATGGCCTCTGCAAAGGCAACCCTCCGGAAGCACCTGCCTTGCAAAACACGCTTTGGGCTCCCATCGCCGGACCAGAAGCACATGACAGGCTCTACACCAAAGCGGCGAGACATTCGAGACCCTATGGACACCTCCTGAGGCACGTGCTAGGAGCAGAGAGCCTGCAGTGCAGAATGTAGAGACCTATGGAAGGCTCCACATAGGAGACAGAACACAGACTACACTAGACACTAGTGACACTAGGACACCGACCAGAACGTTCATATCTAGCGGAATGGACTCCGGGCCCTCTATCTGCCCACAGACTTAATGGAGCCCAAATAACCCTCTCTGCAACTCTGACATTAGACCCATCCCTGCTGGCCTCCCCTCACCTACCGCTTCTGCCCCTTGACTTACCTTTCAGAGGGCAAGGTCCACAATCCCTCCTCATCGGGAGCACATCATCTAACCGGGATGTTCCCGCATTCACCGGGTTCCTCTTCATCACCTGCAAAACCAGAACATCACCAGTCACCGACACGCCAGCCAGCATTGACCTCTACCGTGATAACACCCTCCTCTGAAGCCCCGCGCCGCTTCTGATAGGATGTCACAGCTAGCATCTGCCACAACACCCTCCTCCTCAAAAGCGAGGTGGCGTTCTATTCACCTGCTCCACCATCAATTCCCAAGTCACCTGCCATGGCCCTGATTGCTTCTGGCACCTACGATACCAAGAGACACAAAATTATCATTGGGCTTATGAGAAGTCACCGGCCCCATGCTCCTCCTTGCTACTACCTAGCTCACTACAGGTGGTCATCCCATTCCTAAGGTGGCCTGCACAGCATCTGCAAAACCAAAAGGTAAATACTTAAGTGACGTGCCATATAATACTTCGCTACTAATGGCCAAACTGGCCAACAACTCCTATCCTTCTCAGACTGCTCATTGGGTGCGGCGTTGTCCCTACCAGGCTGGGTTCGGCACCTGCAAAAACTGAAGCAAAAAGGCACATGCTGAGATACTGCTCAAAACCACAGCCTGCCTGCAGTTACTCCCTATCTCCTGCACTTTACCTTGGCTTCTCACTGGACCCACCTCTGCCATTTATAGGTTGTCAGGTAGAGGCCTGGGTACCACCTGTGAATCATGAACAACACAACATGCTTATAAAACTTCACCAACAACACAACACCTGAAAAATAACTGCTATTTCAGCCCACTAGTCACATCTCACCTTACCTGAGTCTGCTTTGCAGCTTTGAAATAAAAAAGCTGCAAAACAAAACCTCTAAGCTAGTCATACAGCCACCAGTCACATCTTCCCTCTGACACCTCGCACTGAACCACCTTCTTATGGCACTCCACTCACGTCTGCTCCGTTGCTTGTTGACATACAGCTTATCCTGCTCAATCTGAAAAAGCAATATTGAACAAGTCACCCAGATGCCAATCGATGCCTTAATTCCAGAGGTCTCAATTCCATTTAGGAATACCAACTACAGCCTGCCATTAAAAAACCCACATGATGACCACAAACTTCAAGCCCCACATACAAGCATTAACACCTTTGAGATTGTCTACTTTACTACCACTGAACAGCCCCTCCCACACAGTGCCGACCATCTCCATAAAACACTATTGAAGTGACCGTCCACACAACCTGCCGACGGCTACTCGATCAGAGAGACTGTACAACCCTTGCCTAGACAGTCTAGGCACATCAACATACCATAACCATAGACTCTTACAGCTATTCCACCTATCCCTGGCACCACACCCCCAGGCAAAGCAGCTCCAAGCCAGACACACACACACAGGCCAACACTACTCAGAACACTGCAGACAACATGACTCAAAGATGAGAGAAAACTCTCAGCAAGAAGAATGACACCCAGAACAGAGACTCTGTCACACTAGAAGACCTAAATAGCCACAATGATGAGGCAAGAAGGCTCTACGGCAGCCCTGGAAGAGTCACACATAATTGCCCGTAACAAAAAGTAGTCCCTGTCAAACCGAGATGATGGATGCACAGGAAGCCTGGCTTCAAGAACTAAGAACATAAGGATGCAGGGCAGAAGAACCCCCAGTCCATGAAAACAGGCTGTGATAGAGCAGAGCTGCTGACGCAGCCTGGAAGGATGCCGCGAAAATAGGACCGACGGAAACTTCTGAGGCACGAGACTGATCCACGCTTTAAGCTTATAACGCAAGAAAAGAAGCGCCCGATTGGCTCTGTGCCGATGAGTACGGGCATTCGAGACCCTAGGGATGGCACCCAAGGCGCATGCTGCGCTCCTCGAGCGCAAAGAGCGACGCGGACATTGAAACCCAAGGAAGATCTAAGACACAGAAGACAGACCGCACAAACTACACACCAACACAGGCTGGAACTGCCCTGCGTAGCACGTGCTAGTCTTGTGCTGAAGAGTAACCCGCGGCCTCTACCTGCCCAAAGGGGACTGTTCCTGGACACCCCTCTCCCCTACGCTACCTTTAAAAGCCCTCCCTGCAATTCCCAACCTTGTCCCCTCCTCCCAGCCCCAGTCCCTCAACTTAGCTGTCAGAGCACTGGGGGTCTGCATCCATCCTCAGAGTTACATCAGCTAACTGGAACGTTCCTGCAGTCAACAGGTTCCTCTTCATCACCTGCAATAAAAAACAAAACAATAACAAAGCAGTGCTGGCAGTGAGCATCACATCAGCCAACGCCAACCTCTTCCACAACACACGCCTCCTCAGATGAGACGTGGCATTCCGCTTACCTGCTCATTCCAGAGCTGGACGCTGCGGCTGTCATCACCTGTTGTAAATAGATTCCAAAAGACACAAAATTATCACTGGGCTTGTGAGGAGTCACCAGCCCCATGCTCCTCCTCACTACCACCCCAGCTGTGTGCGGCACCTGGAAAAAAAAACAAAGCAAAAGGCACACACTGAGATACTGCCTGAAACCTCAGCCTGCCCACAGTAATTCTCATCTCCTGCTCCTTTACCTTGACTGCTTTCCCACCTGGCCTCCATAATTTTGGGCTGCCACCTTGAGGCTCAGGTACCACCTGTAACAAACAACCAGGGATGCTTCTACCTTCACCAACAATAGAACACCTCAAAAATAACTGCTACTGCAGCCCACTAGTCATGGCTTACTTTGACCGAGGCAGCTCCGCTGCCAATATCCCACTGTGCTCATCATTTCACACATTCAAAATAAGAAAAACCAGAACCACAGGGTAGTCATACAGCCAACAGGTGCATCTTCCCTCCGACACCACACACCAACCCACCTTCGTACGGCATGCCACTCGCCTGCTCTGTTGCTCTTTGGTGCTCATCTTGTCCCTCTGCATCCAAAAAAAGAAATTGATCAAGTCTCCCAGATGCTGATTGATAGCTGAAGAACTCCAGAGGTCTCAATTCCAGTTAGAAATACCATCTGGACTCCAAATAAAGCATGCCATTACAACAAAATAGACCAAAAACTTTAGGCCCCGCACATACAAGTCTTAATGCCTTTGAGATTCAATCTGCTTCACTACCACTGAACAGCCCCTCCCCACACAGTTCCAATCATCCCCACAAAACGCTGTGGAAATGACTGTCCACACAACCTGCCAATGGCTACTCGATCCGAGATGACTGTACAACCCTTGCCTAGAGAGTCTAGGCACATCAACATACCATAACTGTAGAGTCTTACTACTATTCCACCTAGCTCTGACACCACACCCCTGGACAGAGCAGCTCCAAGCCAGACACACACATGCAGAGACCGACACTATACAGAACACTACAGAGAACACAACTCAAAGATGAGAGAAAACCCTCAGCAAGACGACTGATGCCCTAAACAGAGATGCTGTCAGGCAAGAAAACCTGCAGGGCCACAACAATGAGGCAAGGAGGCTCTCCAGGAGCCCCAGAAAAGAGTCTAATGTAACAGCCCGTAACAAGAAGTCACTGTCAAAACTGAGACGATGGATGCATGAGAAGCCTGGCTTCAAGACCTAAGAGTATGAAGGTTGCAAGGAAGAAGACACAGTCTGTGAAAATAGACAGCTAGAGAGCTAAGCTGCTGACACAGCCTGGAACAATGCTGCAAGAAAGGACTGACAAGAAACTTCAAGACACGAGACCGATCCACGCTTTAAGCTTATAACACAAGAAAAGAGGCACTCAATTGGCTCCATGCCGATGAGTATGGGCATTCGAGACCCTAGGGATGGCACCCAAGGTGCATGCTGTGCTCCTCAAGCACAAAGAGCAACAAGAACATTGAGACTCAAGGAAGGTCTAAGACACAGAAGACAGACTACACAAACTACACACCAATACACAGACACATGCTGGAACTGCCCTGCCCACGCTAGTCTCGAGCTGAGGAGTAACCTGCTCCCTTTACGCAGGCAGCCCTCTCCCCTACACTGAATTTAACACACATCCCTACAATTCCCAACCTTGTCCCCTCCTCCCAGGCCCTCCCCTTCAACTTAGCTTTCAATGAGCCAGGGGTTTGATTCCATCCTTGACAAGAAACAAAACATTGGATAACTGGGATGTTCCTGCTGCAGTCGCCAGGTTCTTCTTCACCATCTGGAAGAAAAACAAGCACCAGCAGCAAGCATCCTGTCGGTTGACAACAACATCTTCCACATCACCCTCCTCCTCAAAAGCAATATGGCCTTCCGCTCACCTGCTCTGCATCGATTTCAGAGTCAGATGCTGTGGTCATGATTGCTTCTGGCACCTAAGATACCAAGAGACCGAAAATTACTGTTGCGCTTGCGAGAAATCACCGGCACCGCGCTCCTCCTCGCTACTACCCAGCTCACCTCAAAAGCTTGTCCAGTTCCACAGGCGGCCCACACAACACCTGCAAAACCAAAGGAAAACGCTTCAGTGAGTGACCACAGGACACTTTGCTCTTAGACACCAACCCAGACAACAACCACCTCACCTTCACAGACCTCTTGTCAGCACGCTGCTTTGTCCCTCCGAGGCAAAGTGCAGCCCCTGCAAAAACAAAAGCCAAGAGGCACATGCTGAGGTACTGCCCAAAACCACAGCCTGCCTGCAGCAACTCCCCTCTCCCGCTCCTTTACCTTGGCTGCTCACCCACCCTGCCTCTGCTATTTACAGGTTGCCACACTGAGGCTCAGGTACCACCTGTAAGACACAAACAGCAAGGGGTGCTTTGACCTTCACCAAGAATACAACACCTGAAAAATAACTGCTACTTGAGCCTACTAGTCATGGCTCACCTTGCTGGAGTCACCTCCAGGGCCAATAGCCTGCTTTGCACCTTTAAAATTAAAACACACAAAATCTATAAGCTAGTCTTACAGCCACCAGTTGCATCTTCCCTCCAACACCACACACCAACCCACCTTCTTAAAGCTTTCTGCTGGCCTCTCCTCCATCACCCACTGGCACACAAGCTCGTCCCTCTGCATCTGAAAATGCAGTATTGAATGAGTCACCCAAATGCTGATTGATAGCTGAACAGCTCCAGAGGTCTCAATTCCATTTAGAAATACTATCTGGAGTCTAACTACAGCCTGCCATTAAAATAAAATAGACCAAAAACTTCAAGCCCCACACATACAAGCCTTAATGCCTTTGAGATTCAATCTGCTTCACTACCACTGAACAGCTCCTCCCACATGGCTCTAAATCACCCCCATCAAACACTATGGAAATGACTGTCCACAAAACCTGCCAATGGCTACTCAATGTGAGGTGACAGTACAACCATTGCCCAAATAGTCTAGGCATATCAACATATTAACTACAGACTCTTACTGCTATTCCACCCACCCCTGACTCCACACACCCGGGCAGAGCAGCTCCAAGCCAAACACACTCACACACACAGAGACAGATGCCCCGTAAAACACTACAGACACTGCAACTCAGAGACGAGATAAAAGCTCTCAGCAGGAACAATGATGCGCAGACCGGAGATGCTGTCAGGCATGAACACCTACAGGGCCGCAACAGTGAGGCGAGGAGGCTCTCCAGGAGCCCCAGAAAAGAGCGCAACATAATGGCCCGTAAGAAGAAGTTACAGTCAAAACTGAGATGATGGATGCACAAGAAGCCTGGAATCAAGACCAAAGAACATAAGGATGCAGGGAATCATCCCAGTCCATGACTATAGAAGCCTAAGAGCAGAGCTGCTGACACAGCCTGGAACAACACCGCAAGAGAACCGACCAAATACTTCAAGAGAAGTGAGACAGATCCAGACTTTAAGCTTGTAACGCAAGAGAAGAAGCACCCAATAGGTACTATGTCGATGAATACAAGCATTCGAGATCCTAGGGTTGGTGCCCAAAGCACATGCTGTACTTCTTGAGCACAAAGAAGAATGAGGACATTAGGACCTGAGGAAGCCCCAAGACACAGAAAACAGACGACAAACTACACCACACCAACTCAGGCTGGAACTGCCCTGCCCAGCATACATAATGTGTTGCTGATAAGCAACCCACTCCCTTTACCTGAACAGCCCTCTCCCCTACGCTAACATTTAATCTTCGTGCCCCCCACCCCCAGTTCCCAACCTTTTCTGCTTCCTGCCAGCCCCAGTCCTTCAACTTAGCTGTCATAGGGCCAGGGGTTTGAATCCATGCTCGACAAAAACGCACACAAACTACATTAGCTAACTGGGACATTTCTGCAGTCACCGGGTTCCTCTTCATCACGTGCAAAAAAAGAAAAAAACAAACAAGTGGCAGCAGTAAGCACCACATCGGTCGACACTGACCTCTTGCACAACACCCTCCCCCCAAAAAGCAAGGTGGCCTTCCACTCACGCACACCATGCCGATTCCAAACTCAGACGCTGCAGCCGTCATTGCTTCTGGCACCTAAGATACCAAGAGACAGAAAATTACTGTTGCGCTTGCGAGAAATCACCGGCACTGCGCTCCTCCTCGCTACTACCCAGCTCACCTCAAAAGCTTGTCCAGTTCCACAGGCGGCCCACACAACACCTGCAAAACCAAAGGAAAACGCTTCAGTGAGTGACCACAGGACACTTTGCTCTTAGACACCAACCCAGACAACAACCACCTCACCTTCACGGACCTCTTGTCAGCACGCTGCTTTGTCCCTCCGAGGCAAAGTGCAGCCCCTGCAAAAACAAAAGCCAAGAGGCACATGCTGAGGTACTGCCCAAAACCACAGCCTGCCTGCAGCAACTCCCCTCTCCCGCTCCTTTACCTTGGCTGCTCACCCACCCTGCCTCTGCTATTTACAGGTTGCCACACTGAGGCTCAGGTACCACCTGTAAGACACAAACAGCAAGGGGTGCTTTGACCTTCACCAAGAATACAACACCTGAAAAATAACTGCTACTTGAGCCTACTAGTCATGGCTCACCTTGCTGGAGTCACCTCCAGGGCCAACAGCCTGCTTCACTCATTGCTTCACACCTTCAAAATAAAAAGCCCAATACCTCTAAGATAGTCATATAGCCACCAGTCCCATCTTCCCTCTGACACCATGCAACAAACCACCTTCCTGCACTGAGCGCTCACCTCTCCCCTTTTGCCCATAGGCACCCCGCTCATCCCTCTGCATCTGAAAAAGCAATATCAAGCAAGTCACCCAGAGGCAGAGCAATAGCTGAACAACACCAGGGGTCTTGTTTCCATTTAGGAATACAATCTGGAGTCCAACTACACCCTACCATGAGAAAAAAAATCTGGTCATCCCCTGTGTCTGCATAACACTATGGAAATGACTCTCCTTGCCTGCTGCATACATGGCTACTTACTCTGAAATGGACTGTACACCCTTTGCCTACAAAGCCTAGGCCTATCAAGATATTCACTAAAGAATCTTACCGCTATTTTTCTGCTACGCCTCCAGGCAGAGCAGCTCCAACCCAGACAAAAACCACGAGCAGACCAACGCTGCACACAAACAAGACAAAGGACACGACCCAGAGACATGAGAACGCTCCCTGTAAGAAGAATGTCTCCCAGTCCAGAGGTGCCATCGGGCAAGAAGACCTAGGTGGCCATGAGGAAGAATCTATGGCAGCTCCAGAAAAAGTCAAATGCCCTGCCCCTTGACAAGAAGATATGGCCGCAACTGGGACGAAGCGTGTGCAAGAAGCCCTGCTTAAAGGCCTAAGAATGTAGGGATGCAGGGAAGAAGTCCGAGAAAAGGGATCCGTGAAAACAGGCCACTCAAGATCAGAGCTGCTGACTCAGCCTGGAACGATGCCACAGAAAGAGGAACGACTGGAAACTGCTGAGGTGCAAGACCTATCCACGCTTTAAGCTTGTTATGCAAGGAAAGAAGCGCCCAGCTGGCACTATGCCAACACGTACAGGCATTTGAGTCCCTAGGGATGGCACCCAGGGGACATAATGTGCTCCTTGAGTGCAAAGATGATACAGAGACTTCAGGAATGTCTAAGACACAGAAGACAGGCCACACAAACTACACAACACCACACCAACACAGGCTGGAACTGCCCTGCCCACAGTAGTCTAGTGCTGAAAAGCAACCCCCTCCCTTTACCTGGACATCCCTCTCACCTATACTACCTTTAACACACCTCCCTGCTAGTCCCAACCTTGTCTGTCTCTTCCCAGCCATGGTCCTTCCACTTCTCTTACAAAGGGCCAAGGGTCTGAAGCCATCCTCAAGAAAAAACCCACACAAACTACATTAGCTAACTGGGACATTTCTGCAGTCACCAGGTTCCTCTTCATCACGTGCAAAAGAAGAAAAGAAACAAACAAGTGGCAGCAGTAAGCACCACATTGGTCGACACTGACCTCTTGCACAACACCCTCCCCCCAAAAAGCAAGGTGGCCTTCCGCTCACGCACACCATGCCGATTCCAAACTCAGACGCTGCAGCCGTCATTGCTTCTGGCACCTAAGATACCAAGAGACAGAAAATTACTGTTGCGCTTGCGAGAAATCACCGGCACCGCGCTCCTCCTCGCTACTACCCAGCTCACCTCAAAAGCTTGTCCAATTCCACAGGCGGCCCACACAACACCTGCAAAACCAAAGGAAAACGCTTCAGTGAGTGACCACAGGACACTTTGCTCTTAGACACCAACCCAGACAACAACCACCTCACCTTCACGGACCTCTTGTCAGCACGCTGCTTTGTCCCTCCGAGGCAAAGTGCAGCACCTGCAAAAACAAAAGCCAAGAGGCACATGCTGAGGTACTGCCCAAAACCACAGCCTGCCTGCAGCAACTCCCCTCTCCCGCTCCTTTACCTTGGCTGCTCACCCACCCTGCCTCTGCTATTTACAGGTTGCCACACTGAGGCTCAGGTACCACCTGTAAGACACAAACAGCAAGGGGTGCTTTGACCTTCACCAAGAATACAACACCTGAAAAATAACTGCTACTTGAGCCTACTAGTCATGGCTCACCTTGCTGGAGTCACCTCCAGGGCCAACAGCCTGCTTCACTCATTGCTTCACACCTTCAAAATAAAAAGCCCAATACCTCTAAGATAGTCATATAGCCACCAGTCCCATCTTCCCTCTGACACCATGCAACAAACCACCTTCTTGCACTGAGCGCTCACCTCTCCCCTTTTGCCCATAGGCACCCCGCTCATCCCTCTGCATCTGAAAAAGCAATATCAAGCAAGTCACCCAGAGGCAGAGCAATAGCTGAACAACACCAGGGGTCTTGTTTCCATTTAGGAATACAATCTGGAGTCCAACTACACCCTACCATGAGAAAAAAAATCTGGTCATCCCCTGTGTCTGCATAACACTATGGAAATGACTCTCCTTGCCTGCTGCATACATGGCTACTTACTCTGAAATGGACTGTACACCCTTTGCCTACAAAGCCTAGGCCTATCAAGATATTCACTAAAGAATCTTACCGCTATTTTTCTGCTACGCCTCCAGGCAGAGCAGCTCCAACCCAGACAAAAACCACGAGCAGACCAACGCTGCACACAAACAAGACAAAGGACACGACCCAGAGACATGAGAACGCTCCCTGTAAGAAGAATGTCTCCCAGTCCAGAGGTGCCATCGGGCAAGAAGACCTAGGTGGCCATGAGGAAGAATCTATGGCAGCTCCAGAAAAAGTCAAATGCCCTGCCCCTTGACAAGAAGATATGGCCGCAACTGGGACGAAGCGTGTGCAAGAAGCCCTGCTTAAAGGCCTAAGAATGTAGGGATACAGGGAAGAAGTCCGAGAAAAGGGATCCGTGAAAACAGGCCACTCAAGATCAGAGCTGCTGACTCAGCCTGGAACGATGCCACAGAAAGAGGAATGACTGGAAACTGCTGAGGTGCAAGACCTATCCACGCTTTAAGCTTGTTATGCAAGGAAAGAAGCGCCCAGCTGGCACTATGCCAACATGTACAGGCATTTGAGTCCCTAGGGATGGCACCCAGGGGACATAATGTGCTCCTTGAGTGCAAAGATGATACAGAGACTTCAGGAATGTCTAAGACACAGAAGACAGGCCACACAAACTACACAACACCACACCAACACAGGCTGGAACTGCCCTGCCTGACAAGCACTAATCTTGTGCTGAGAAGTAACCCACTCCCTTTACCTGCCCAAAGGTGGCTCTTACTGGACATCCCTCTCCCCTACACTAACTTCAATACCCTCCCTGCAATCCCCAACCTTGTCCCCTTGCCCCAGAGCCCCCTCTCCAGTCCTGGTCCTTCCACTTGGCTTTCAGAGGGCCAGAGTTCTGAATCCATCCTACATAAAAACCACATCAGCTAACTGGGATATTCCTGCAGTTGCCAGATTCTTCTTCACCATCTTCACAAAAACAGTGCCAGCAGTAAGCACCACATCAGTCAACATTGACCTCTTGCACAAGACACACACCCCGCCCCCCCAAAGCAAGGTGGCCTTCCACTCACCTGCTCTGCACAGATTCCAAAGTCATACGCCGTGGCCATCATCGCTTCTGGCACCTAAGATACCAAGAGACAGAAAGCTACCCTTGCACTTGTGAGAAGTCACCGGCCCCGTACTCCTCCTCACTACTACCCCAGCTCACCTCAAATCCAATTCCACAGGCAGCCTGAATGGCTCCTGCAAAACCAAAGAGAAACACCTAGCCAAGCTGCCACATGATTATCTGCTCTTAGACACCAACCCAGACGACAACCACCTCACCTTCTCAAACAGCTCATCGGCCTGCAGCTTCACCTCTCTGAGCCTGTTTGCAGCATCTGAAGAAACCAAAGCAAAAGGCACATGCTGAGATACTACCTGAAACCACAGCTTTCCAGTCTTTCATTCGTTACCTTGGTGGCTCACATGCCAAACACAAACAAGGGATGCTTCTAACTTCACCAAGAGTACAACACCTGAAAAATAACTGCTACTTGAGTCTACTAGTCACAGCTTGCCTTGCCTGAGTTACCCCCATTGCCAATAGCCTGATTTACTCATTGCTTCCACCTTCAAAATAAAAAAATCCCAAACCTGTAAGCTACTCAGTCCTGATACTTATAATCTATGAGGGGCCTGCTGCAAGCTGTAAAGGTTTAAGAACAAATTAGTACTCTGTGGGCAACTAGATAATTAGCTGCCCTGTACCCTGAAAGACACTATAAATCATGTACCAGCTGCTTTCTGAAGAAATGCTAAAAGTCTATATACAGATGCATACAAAATGCTCACCCTAACCCCTGCTTAAAAATCTCACCATTGATCCTATTAGTAGAGATTATACCTGCAACATACACAACACACAGCACAACTAGTGAAAAAAACAAGGTTCCACCACCAATAAAGTCACAAATTCCAGAAAAATACAACACAACTAGAAAAAAAAAAAATCCCTACATACAATCAAACAATCTTGCTGCCCCTCAACACAAAATTACTGACTTGAAAAAAACTCCACTGTATAGAGGTGTACTTTCTAGTACATATGCTGCTGAACCTTGACTGCTCCTGAAACTCTTACCTCAGACAGACACCTCCGCTTCTCTAAATGTCAAAAGACATCTGCCAAAACAGCTTCAAGAGCTCAAAAGCCACAATTGACTGAAGGAACAGCAGAGCACTGATACCAGAGAAGCCCAGGAGCAGAATGAGCTCCCTGCTGACAGGCTGTGGCTCATATACCCCGGGCCTCGCCCACCGCCCTTCCTACAACCAGCTGGGGAAGGGGAGGGGTGAATTGCCTGAAGGCATAAAGGCAGCCGGAGGAGCAGCAGGGAGTTTGCTCATCTGCCTTAAGTTTATAGCATGTAAGATGCTGGATGGAGAAAACAAACCTTACTGGAAATGACAACACCTGGTCTTTTACTACATCTATTGTATCAGCAATGTGACCAGGTAGGGAATGAAACAATTTTTCTGGGGTGTAGATAGAAAAAGATAGATGTCTTATTAAGCTATGTAAGAAAGTAGTTTGTTAAATGCAATAATTATATTATTATAAAAAAATGATGTGGTTTAGTTTCCTATAAAAAACCCAAAATGCTCTAGGGTTACACTTTATTTCCAGCAAGACCACGCATGCTACCTAACTTCTACCAGAACTATGTTCTGGGTAGGACGGAATGACAAAGCAGAATTAGAACCTGTTAGAATTCCTTCTCAAAAACATCTCTGGTTGCAAAGTAAATTATTTACTGTAAATCATTGATGATTCAGAGTCACCTTGATAGTCTCTTTGACTGACTCCCTTAAGAAATTTAGATGAGTCCCAAGGGACAGAAAATACCAAAAAAAAATCAAAATACAAGAAATATATCAAGCTGTATGAAGCAGCCTAATTAGCACCAAAACAGCCTAATCAGCACATAAGCAGCTAGAACAAAAATAAATTGCAAAGCACAACAGAAAACACCACAGGAGATGTGTTGATAAAAATAGAGGAAGGCTATTGCCTTCTCTGAAAAACTCAAGAGGGGATCTTATGTGATGATAGACTTCTTTAGGGTACCAGAAACATACTATAAGATGGGAAATAAAAAGACGGCTCTGGAGCACAAAGATGGCTTCAGAAGAGGTTTTGACAGAACAAGAGGCATCGTCACAGGGATTAGAGAAGTCCCGAAGGGGCCAGAGAGACCAAAGAAGTCTTGGGGATGCAACGAGCTCAAAAGGGAATTGAACAAAGCACAGATGTCCTCAGGGGACCGGGGACTGCATGGAGGCGCACCGAACGGATGAGAGGACAGAAAGACTGACCGGAGTAACACGTGCAGACTCAGGAAGTGTTCTGCAAAGCACCCTCCTGAGCTAAAACAGGGCTCTAGGGCATAGGGGATGTCTCGCAAGAGCTCGGCAAAGGGAGCGGAGGAATCCCGAGGGGGCCTGAGAGACCAAAGAAGCCTCAGAGATAGCAACGAGGAACTCTGAAGGGGATTCCAACAAAGTATGGATGTCGTCAGGGGGCCGGGGGCTGAATGAAGGCATCCTAAATGGCAAAGAGTAGGATAAGAGCTCTCTGAAGAGTGCACAAAAATAAAATTGAAAGGGAGCTAAAGTGCTACAAGAGTGCTGTGGAGAACAAGAAAAGACTCAGAAGACATAGACAGTGGAAGAATTATGAGGGGGCACGGTGAGAAAGGAAGACTTGGAGATACAGTGAGGGCCTTGGAGTCTCAGGAGGGCATCTAGGAAAACTACAGGTGACAGAGAGACAGGAACCAAACAGAGACACCCTCAATGTCAGAGAGAAAAATAAAGGAGCACTGCATAGCAAAGAAAAAAGGGAGACGCTGATGGAGCAAGAGAGATAGAAAGGGCGATAAAGTGCCACGAGGTGCCGTGGAGATCGAGGAAGGTCTCCGTAGGCTTCGTGACTGTGAGGAGAGGGGTGTGGAGGGGTGCTAATGGACAAGACAAGGCTTGGGGATGACAAGGAGGAACTCGGGTGATCATCTGAGCAGAGTACAGACGGTCTCGGGTGGTAAGGGACTGAAGACAGAAATCCTAGATAGCGTAGAGGAACAAATGAGTGTTCTGTGGCTCAAAGATGGCCCCATCTAAAGTGTTAAAAGATGGATGTGGAGCACAAGGAAGGTCTCTGGAGGCATCGTGACTGGGAGAAAAGACGTCCCGAGGGAGCCAGAAAAAAGATTGGGGAATCAACAATTAAATCCAGAGGGGATCTCAGCCAAGTAAATGTGTCATCAGACAGCCAGGGAGCAAGTAGAGGCGTGGCTAGAGGGAAGAGAGGAGAGAATGACCAGGCTGGGTCACAGATACTGACTCAGGAAGTCTTCTGAGGGAATGAGAAGGATGTGAAGTCCACCACAAAGCTAAAAGTGTGCTAAGGGCAACCTCGAAGGCATCGTGACACCATTAGAGGGGTCCCGATTGGGCCAAAGATGCCAAAGAAGGCTCAGGGACACAAGGAGGAAGTCTGGAGGGGATCTGAACAGAGTACAGATATCCTCGGGAGGCCAGGGACCAAATGGAGGCACCCTACATGGTGGAGAGGATGATAAGAGCGCTCTGTGGCACAAACAAACCGGAGGACGGCTTTCTGAGGGAACGAGAGAGGATCAAAGTCTGCGACAGAGCTAAAACAGGGCTGTGGTACACAAAGAACGTCTCGGGAGGCACAGTGACTAGGAGCGGAGGGGTCATGAAAGGCTCGGAGGGATAAGAGAGATTGAAAGGGAGGTAAAGTGCTATCAAAATGCCATAGAGCACAAGGCAAGTCTCAGGAGGCATCCTACATGGCATAGAGAAGAAAAAGAATGTTCTGTTTTGGGAAGGGAGATCTTAGGAAAGGTGCGATTGCGACAAAATGAGTCCAAAGAGGGCTTACAGAGCTCAAAGTGTGCTGCAGAAAACATCTAAGACCTCAGGAGGCATCGTGACAGTAGCAGAGGGGTTCTGAGAAGGACAGACAAAAGAAGGGTCAAGGACATGAAGTCATCCAGAGGGGATCTGAACAGACTACAGATGTCCTCAGGGGACCAGGGACTGAACAGAGGTATCCTAGCTAGCATAGATGACGACATGAGTGTTCTGGAGATGAAAAATGGCATCAGGAAAGGTTCTCAGGGAGGGATGTGGAATTATTGCTGGAGGTGACTTAGAAGTTAAATCTATATTTGCATTTTATAGGAAAGGTACAGCACTGAAGCAACTTTCAAGGTGGAGTATGGTGGTCATGCAAGGGTTCCACCCCACAGAAGTTCCCTAGGCAACCTTAGGTGTTGGCAAAGCCAGGGGAGTTTGGTGCACTGAGTCTAAGAGAAACTGCACGGAGGGTGGAGCGGAGTGGAGACACCGCGGCCAGGCTCTGTGATAAGACGGGAACTGGAAGGTACTATGGAACAATGAGATGGAGACTCACCCTGATAACTAGGATACGTACCTGGTCAAAGGCAATGCTATTGTACAAAGATATAATAACCTATTTAGTGTGTATAATGCTGTGTAGAGGAGTACCTGCGAATGGGCCCACAGTCTGCCACCTTTTGACAAAATACTCATTATAATCTCATTATAATACTAAAAAACACACCTCCATCCCAAAGCTACCCTCCTCCAAGGTGCCACCACCCCTCACTGAGCCTGTGCTCTGAATTCTTCTTGGTCTATACCTTTAAAAGCAAAGCGAGAAACTTTTACGCCAATTACAACAAAGACATATATGACTAGAGTCACTCAAGCTCCACCTGTAAAGTAAAAATAGTATTAAAAGGCTTGGGAGGAGGGGTGTTAGGGAAGATACCATTGCAGGTCTGCTCTGGCATCTGGGATCTGTTGACGGGCTGAATCTCTGTTCCACCCCCAATAGGGATGCCTTCGGATAAGATTGGACACTTGGCTATATCGAGTGTCCCCCACGGGAGATTGAGCAACCTCTATAGAGTTGTTTTGTGATTTAATGTGCTTGTAGCTGGCTATATTTCTCATATAAACACTTGGCTATACGTAGTGTTTCCCCGGGAGATTTAGAAACCTCTATAGAGTTGTTTTGTGATCTAGCGTGCTTGTAGCCAGGCTATATTATTCATATTCTTGTTATTTGTACCACCTTTGTGGGCAGTAGTTCTATCACCAGCAATCCAAAAGAACTTGTGCATCTGTTGCTTTAATAAACTACACTATCCATTAATCTAGCCGTAAGAGTTCTCACTGAACGTGACCAAATTCCTTAAGGGTGGCCATGCTAGTTCATGCAACATGGCTGGACTGAAAGTGTATGGAGTTACAAGTGCATCCGTAATTGCTGAGATTATATATATACACACACATATATATATTGAACATGATTGGATTTCTAATACAGGAAACTGGGCATCACTCAGAATCTAAGCCTAGCCGCCCCCAGCCCCTCTGATATCCGAGGACAAGCTGGAACGCAAGGGGGTTTATTCTCTGCCGAATTGCTTGGTCCTTTAATGTGACAAGCGAGAAGGGTGCAAAGTGCGCTACAGAGCCAAAAGAGAGCTGTGGGGCACGAGGCTGTGCTCGGGAGACACGATGACGGCAGGAGAAGGGTGCCGAGAGTGAAAGAGAGACAGAAGGCAGCTGTGGGACACGATGCCAAACTTAAGAAGGTGTCCCAGCAACGTACAGATGTGCTCAGGGGATGAGCGACGGAATGGAGACAACCTAGATGTTGAATAAGGTAAAAGAGCCGTGGGGCACAGACAGCCTGAGGAGGGGTTCTGCCTGAACAGGAGAGCTACAAAGAGGGCTGCAGAGCTCCAGGGGTGCCGTGGGGCACGAGGACAGTCTCGGGAGGCGTCGCGACAGGAACGAGAGGGCTGGGGGCGCGGCTGAGCATGGACAGAGAGACAAGCAAAGGATTGCTGACACAATGAGGTACTCCAGAGGGGATCTGAACAGAGTACAGACGTACTCGGGGGACCAGGGACCAAACGGAGGCATCGGACATGGCAGAGGGGAAGGTGAGAAAGTGCTCTGGGGCAAAATGAAAGCCTGAGGAGGAGTTGTCTCTGGATAAGAAAGACACAACGCCTGCTGCAGAACTGAAGGATGGCCATGGAGTGCAAGGACGCTCACAGGAAGCATTGTGACAGAGATAGAGGGGTGCTGAGGCGGCCAGAGAGAAGGCTCGAGGGCACAAAGGGACTCGGGAGGGGATTTGAACAGAGTACAGATGTTGTGAGGGAGACACTGACCCATTGGAGGCCGTCGAGATGGAGGAGAGGACAAAAACACTACTCTGAGGAAGAAGGATAACCTGAGATGTTCTAACAAACCAAGGGGGTACGAATTACACTCCAGAAATAAAAGCGTGCCGAGGAGACCGTCTAAAGCCTCGGGATGAACTGAGAGAAGAGAAAAAAAATAAGACACAAAGAAGATTTAAAAGGCGACAAGGTATGTGACAAACAAAAAAGAATGAAAAGCCAGGGATGTACAGTTTGTTAAAGGTAGACATAGAAAGAAAATTTTAAAAGCAAAATGGGACAAGGCAGAGGAGAAAAAAAATGTAAAAATAGGGACAGAAAGCTAGATAAAAGTAGGCATAGAAAAAAAATTGAAAAATGAAGGCATTAAAGGAGGAAAAAGTTAAAAAATAGGGACAACAAACTAAATAAACAGCGACATAGAAAGAAAATTGAAAAATTGAGAGAGTACCCAAAAGACAAGAGAGAATTTAAAAATAGGGACAGGAACTGTATGAAAGCAAACGTAGAAAAAAATTTAAAAAGCAAAAAGATTGAGGAAATAAAGGAAAAGACTAAATCATGGTGACATATAGACATAGAGAGAAAATACAAAAAGCGAGGGCACGAAGGAAAGACAAGAAATAATTAAAAAAGAAAGGCAGACAAAAAAAAGACTGCGAATGGGATGAAAGTAGACAGCGTATTTTAAAAGCAACGGTGATTAAGGAAATAAGGAAAAAGATTTAAAAATAGCGACGGCAAACTACAACAGAGGCCTAGAAAGAAAACCTATACAGCGACGGCATATAAGAAAGAGAAGAAATAGTAAAAAAGGACAGCAAAGGGAATAAAAGCAGGCATAGAAACAACTTGTCAAACGCGGTAGGCATTAGGGAAATAAAGGAAAATATTACAAAATCGGAACAGCACACTAAAACAGACGTAGAAAGAAAATTTAAAAAGCGACAGCACTAAGGAAAGACTAAGGAATTAAAATTTAGGGAAAGGGAACCCAATAAAGGGAATTGTTGAAAGAGAAATTAAATCGCGATGGGGTACAAGAAATACAGGGAAGAATTAAAAAAAAAATTCAAGAAAAGGAGCCAGGTAGAGGGAGACGTAGAAGGAATTTTAAAAAGCAACTGAGTATAAGAAACATAGACAAGAATTAAAACATAGGGACAGGGAGATGGATGGAGGGCAAAGCAGACAGAATATTTTAACAGTGATCGGGTACAAGAAACACAGGAGTGTTAAAAAACCAGGGACTGGGAGGTGGATAGAAGGAAACATAGAAAGAAAATTTAAAAAGCGATGGGGACCAGGAGAGTGAAAGAAATTAAAAAATAGGGACAGGGTGTTGGAGAGAGGTAAACATAGAAAGATAACTTAAAATGCAACGGGGTACAAGGAACACAGGAAAGCATTAAAAAGTAGGACGAGGGAGCTGCCGAGAGGAAAACAGAGAACAAAAAAATCGATAGGTGAAGTGGTACAGGGCAGAGTTGGCAGAAGAGTGACAAGTTTTGGGGAGGCAGACCGGCAGGTGGGCTGGCAGAGAGGGAGACAGAAGCAGGGACAGGCAGGGAGGCAGGCAGAGAGCCGGGGAAGGGCGGCAGAGGTGGGCCGGGACGCACACGAGGGAACATGTGACTCACCACAGCTCCTGGCACTGGCAGGAGACCTTCACCACCCCAAGGCTTTTCAGTCTGCCTCAGCAGCAGGCGCCTCGATGCTCCTCCGCCGTGAGGCTTCCCAGTGGCTCACACATGCAGCCAATGGAGGCACCGAGCTCCCAGCACTGTGTGCTGGTGGTACGTTCTGTCAGGGACGGCTCGGTGAGATCCTTCATTGCTGCAGGGACTGGCCATGCCTGGCCAGAGGCACCTGCCTGCAGGGCCCCCTCAGATTCCCTCCTCAGCCAGCTCCCCTTTGGCAGCTCCCTCAGGAAGGCATGCCCTGGTGGCAGCCCCCTTTACAGCTAGAGCCCCTTCACACAGCAGGGCCAGCCCCACCCTCAGCCTCACTGGCCACACCTGCGACTGCCCCAGCTCCAGGCCCAGCTGGAGCCCATTGGCAACAGGGGCCCCTGCCAAAGCCCCCAGCACATCCCCCCCTCCCTGCACCTGTCCACAGCCACGAGCTCTGCACCCAGGGGCTGCAAACACATCCAGGGGCACAGAGGAGGCAGGAAAAGTGTATTCATTAAAGCACATCATAGGGAATCCCGGCAGTGAGCTGGCTCCAAGGCTCAGGGCCCCAAGGCAGCAGGACAGAGGGAAACAAGGGAAGCGGAAAGCGGAAGGAAGGTAGAGAAGAGGTGTGGGACAGGGAGCCAGAAAATGGGATGCTGGGAACAAAAAAAGAGGGACAGGGAGCCGCACGAGGGTGGAGAGAGAGAGAAATGGAGGGCAACGAGGAGGAGGAGGATGATGGAGAGATGGAGCACGAGAACCAGAGGAACAGGGAGATGGAGCCATAAACAAGAGGGGGAGGGAGCAGGGGTGAGAGATGGAAGGGTCCGAGCAGGACGACAGGACAGCAGAGAGGGACAGAGAGGAGGAGACACCCACAGGCAGGAGACAGAGAGGCGGAGGAGGGGGATTTTTCCATGGTAGGGAACTGGATAAGCCAAGGGATTAAGAGAGGAAAAAAATCAAAGGAGAGAGACAGTGATCAAAATAAACAGAGGCATAAGAAGAAAATTTATTAAGTGAAGCGCAGGCTGCAGGACAGACAGGAAAGAATTAACAAATCAACACATTGGATACAATAAAATTAGATATCGAAAAAACTAAAAAGCCACCTCTATTAGGAAAGACAAGAAAAAACTAAAAAATAAAGAAAGGATGGCAAAGAGGGAGAGACACATATAAAGTACATTGAAAAAGCAACGGGGTACACAACATACTGAAAACTGCTGAAAAATACGGATAGGAAGCTTGACACAGAAAGACAATTATTTCAAAAGCAACTAGGTAGAGGACTAGCAGGAAACAATTGGGGAAAAAAAAAAGACAGCAAACTAGATAAAAGTAGATAAAAGAAGCAAAACTTTCAAAGCCAAGGGACTAAGAGAGAAAAGCATTAAAAAAATAGCAACTGCAAACTAAACAAAGAGAGACCAAAATTGTAAAGAGCAACTGCACTAAGGAAAGACAAGAAACAATTAAAGAATAAAGACAGTGAATGGGATAAAGGTAGACAGAAAATTTTAAAAGCAACAGGGTTTAGGGAAATAGAGAAAAGAATTAAAAATAGGGACAGCAAACTAAGATGGTGACGTACGACGAAAATTTAAAAAGCGACGGCACTAATCAAAGGCAAGCAACAATTAAAACAGTAGACGGGATGAAAGTAGACTGAAAATCTTAAAAGCAATGGGGACTGAAGAAATGACGAAAAACTTTAAAAAAAGGGACGGTGAACTAAACCGGAGGTGTAGAAAGAAAATCTAAAAAGCAACGGCACTGAGGAAAGTAAAGAAATAATGAGAAATGAAGATAACGAAGGGAATAAAAGGAGGCCTAGAACTAACATTAAAAAAGCGAGGGGGATTAGGGAAAGAAAGGGAAAAAATAAAAGATAGGGACAGTAAACTAAGAGAGATGTAGAAAAAAACTTTAAAAAGCAAGGGCACTAGGGAAAGAGAAGAAAAAATTAACAGAAAACGCAGCAAAATAAAGACAGCAAACATGATAAAAGTAGAAAATTTAAAAGCGACGGGGATTACGGAAATAAATGGAAAAAATTTAAGAACAGGAACAGCAAACTGAAACAGATGTAGCAAGAAAATTTATAAAGGGCCGGCACAAAGGAAAGCTAAGTAACAATTAAAAAATAAAGATGGCAAACAGGATAAAATTAGACAGAAAATTGTAAAAGCAACAGGGATTAAGGAAATAAGGGAAAAATTAAAACACAGCAACATTGAACTAAAATGGAGAAGTAGAAAGCAATTTTAAAAGCCTACAGCACAAAGGACAGACAAGACATACTTAAAAATAAAGACATTGAAGGGAAAAAAAGTAGGCATAGAAAACACATTTTAAAAGCGATGGCAATTGGGGGGGGGGGAAGGTAGGCATTAGGGAAATAAAGGAAAAAATTATGACGTCGGAACAGCAAAGTGAAACAGAGATGCAGAAAGAAAATTTAAAAAGCGAGGGCACTAAGGAACGACAAGAAATAATTTTAAAAACCCAGCAAAGGGCATAAAAGCGGGCGTCGAAAGAACATGTAAAAAGCGTGGGGGATTTGGGAAAGGAAGAGAAAAATGAGGAAATAGGGACCGCGAACTAAAAGAGACGTAGAAAGAGAATTTAAAAAACGACTGCGCTGAGGAAAGACGAGAAATAATTAAAAGAAGAGACAGCGAAATAAAGACAGCGAACGGGATAGACGTAGAAAATGTAAAAAGCAACGGGGATTAGGGAAAGAAACCAAAAGAATTTAAAAGCCGGGACAGCGAACTAAAAGAGATGTAGAAAGAAAATTTGAAAAGCCACGGCGCTAATAAAGACAAGAAATAACTAAAAAATAAAGACAGCGAACGGAATAAAAGCAGACGGAAAATTTTAGAAGCAAATAGGATTAGGGAAATAAGGAAGAAATTGAAGCGTAGCAACATTGACCTAAAACAGGTAGGTAGGGAAAAAATCTAAAAAGCGATGGCACTGAGGCAAACCAAGAAAAAATAACTGAAAAGACAGCAAACAGAGTAAAAGTAGACAGAAAAGTTAAAAAGCAACTAAGGGCACTAAGGAAAACCAAGAAAAAATACTTTAAAAGTAAAGAATGTGAATGAGAGAGAGGTAGAAAATTTAAAAAGCCAAGAGATTAATGGAGGAAAGAACTGGACGAGAGGGAAAGCAAACTGAAACTCAGACATGGACAGAAAATCTAAAAGGCAACGGCACTAAGGAAAGACAAGAAATAATTAGAAAGAAAGATATCGAAGGGAAAAAAAGTAGGCGTAGAAAACACATTTTAAAAGCGATGGGAATTGGAGGGAGGGGAAAGGGGAAAAAAAAAAAACCAAACAGGGAGAGCAAACTAAAACAGAGGTTGAGAGAAAAATTTAAAAGCGGCGGCACTAAGGAAAGAGAAGAAATCATTAAAGAATAAAGGCAGGGAACGGCATAAAAGTCAAACAGAAAGTGTTAAAAGCCGCGGGGATTAAAGAAACGAGGAAAAAATTTAAAAGTGGCGACGGCGAACTAAAACGGAGACGTCGACAGAAAATCTAAAAAGCCATGGCACTAAGGAAAACCAAGGAAAAATAATTAAAAACTAAAGACAGCGAACGAGATAAACGTAGAAAATTTTCAAAGCAAGGGGGATGAAGGAAATAAGGAAAAACTTTAAAACATAGCGACGGCAAACTACAACGAAGACGCAGAAAGAAGCTCTAAAAAGCGATGGCACAGAAGGCAGAGAAGAAATAATGGGAAAAAAAGACAGCAAAGGGAATAAAAGTAGGCACAGAAAGAACATTTCAAGAGCAGACAGAGACAGAAAATTCAAAAAGCGAGGGCACGAAGGAAAGACAAGAAATAATTAAAAAAGAAAGGCAGACAAAAAAAAGACTGCAAACGGGATGGAAGTAGACAGCAAATTTTAAAAGCAACGGTGATTAAGGAAATAGGGAAAAAGATTTAAAAATAGCACCGGCAAACGACAACAGAGACCTAGAAAGAAAACCTATACAGCGATGGCACAGAAGGCAGAGAAGAAATAGTAAAAAAGGACAGCAAAGGGAATAAAAGCAGGCATAGAAACAACTTGTCAAACACGGTAGGCATTAGGGAAATACAGGAAAAAATTATGACATCGGAACAGCAAAGTGAAACAGAGATGCAGAAAGAAAATTTAAAAAGCGAGGGCACTAAGGAACGACAAGAAATAATTTTAAAAACCCAGCAAAGGGCATAAAAGTGGGCGTCGAAAGAACATGTAAAAAGCGTGGGGGATTTGGGAAAGGAAGAGAAAAATGAGGAAATAGGGACTGCGAACTAAAAGAGACGTAGAAAGAGAATTTAAAAAACGACTGCGCTGAGGAAAGACGAGAAATAATTAAAAGAAGAGACAGCGAAATAAAGACAGCGAACGGGATAGAAGTAGAAAATGTAAAAAGCAATGGGGATTAGGGAAAGAAACCAAAAGAATTTAAAAGCCGGGACAGCGAACTAAAAGAGATGTAGAAAGAAAATTTGAAAAGCCACGGCGCTAACAAAGACAAGAAATAACTAAAAAATAAAGACAGCGAACGGAATAAAAGCAGACGTAAAATTTTAGAAGCAAATAGGATTAGGGAAATAAGGAAGAAATTGAAGCGTAGCAACATTGACCTAAAACAGGTAGGTAGGGAAAAAATCTAAAAAGCGATGGCACTGAGGCAAACCAAGAAAAAATAACTGAAAAGACAGCAAACAGAGTAAAAGTAGACAGAAAAGTTAAAAAGCAACTAAGGGCACTAAGGAAAAGCAAGAAAAAATACTTTAAAAGTAAAGAATGTGAATGAGAGAGAGGTAGAAAATTTAAAAAGCCAAGAGATTAATAGAGGAAAGAACTGGACGAGAGGGAAAGCAAACTGAAACTCAGACATGGACAGAAAATCTAAAAGGCAACAGCACTAAGGAAAGACAAGAAATAATTAGAAAGAAAGATATCGAAGGGAAAAAAAGTAGGCGTAGAAAACACATTTTAAAAGCGATGGGAATTGGAGGGAGGGGAAAGGGGAAAAAAAAAAAACCAAACAGGGAGAGCAAACTAAAACAGAGGTTGAGAGAAAAATTTAAAAGCGGCGGCACTAAGGAAAGAGAAGAAATCATTAAAGAATAAAGGCAGGGAACGGCATAAAAGTCAAACAGAAAGTGTTAAAAGCCGCGGGGATTAAAGAAACGAGGAAAAAATTTAAAAGTGGCGACGGCGAACTAAAACGGAGACGTCGACAGAAAATCTAAAAAGCCATGGCACTAAGGAAAACCAAGGAAAAATAATTAAAAACTAAAGACAGCGAACGAGATAAACGTAGAAAATTTTCAAAGCAAGGGGGATGAAGGAAATAAGGAAAAACTTTAAAACATAGCGACGGCAAACTACAACGAAGACGCAGAAAGAAGCTCTAAAAAGCGATGGCACAGAAGGCAGAGAAGAAATAATGGGAAAAAAAGACAGCAAAGGGAATAAAAGTAGGCACAGAAAGAACATTTCAAGAGCAGACAGAGACAGAAAATTCAAAAAGCGAGGGCACGAAGGAAAGACAAGAAATAATTAAAAAAGAAAGGCAGACAAAAAAAAGACTGCAAACGGGATGGAAGTAGACAGCAAATTTTAAAAGCAACGGTGATTAAGGAAATAGGGAAAAAGATTTAAAAATAGCACCGGCAAACGACAACAGAGACCTAGAAAGAAAACCTATACAGCGATGGCACAGAAGGCAGAGAAGAAATAGTAAAAAAGGACAGCAAAGGGAATAAAAGCAGGCATAGAAACAACTTGTCAAACACGGTAGGCATTAGGGAAATAAAGGAAAAAATTATGACATCGGAACAGCAAAGTGAAACAGAGATGCAGAAAGAAAATTTAAAAAGCGAGGGCACTAAGGAACGACAAGAAATAATTTTAAAAACCCAGCAAAGGGCATAAAAGTGGGCGTCGAAAGAACATGTAAAAAGCGTGGGGGATTTGGGAAAGGAAGAGAAAAATGAGGAAATAGGGACTGCGAACTAAAAGAGACGTAGAAAGAGAATTTAAAAAACGACTGCGCTGAGGAAAGACGAGAAATAATTAAAAGAAGAGACAGCGAAATAAAGACAGCGAACGGGATAGAAGTAGAAAATGTAAAAAGCAATGGGGATTAGGGAAAGAAACCAAAAGAATTTAAAAGCCGGGACAGCGAACTAAAAGAGATGTAGAAAGAAAATTTGAAAAGCCACGGCGCTAACAAAGACAAGAAATAACTAAAAAATAAAGACAGCGAACGGAATAAAAGCAGACGGAAAATTTTAGAAGCAAATACGATTAGGGAAATAAGGAAGAAATTGAAGCGTAGCAACATTGACCTAAAACAGATAGGTAGGGAAAAAATCTAAAAAGCGATGGCACTGAGGCAAACCAAGAAAAAATAACTGAAAAGACAGCAAACAGAGTAAAAGTAGACAGAAAAGTTAAAAAGCAACTAAGGGCACTAAGGAAAACCAAGAAAAAATACTTTAAAAATAAAGAATGTGAATGAGATAGAGGTAGAAAATTTAAAAAGCCAAGAGATTAATGGAGGAAAGAACTGGACGAGAGGGAAAGCAAACTGAAACTCAGACATGGACAGAAAATCTAAAAGGCAACGGCACTAAGGAAAGACAAGAAATAATTAGAAAGAAAGATATCGAAGGGAAAAAAAGTAGGCGTAGAAAACACATTTTAAAAGCGATGGGAATTGGAGGGAGGGGAAAGGGGAAAAAAAAAAAAACCAAACAGGGAGAGCAAACTAAAACAGAGGTTGAGAGAAAAATTTAAAAGCGGCGGCACTAAGGAAAGAGAAGAAATCACTAAAGAATAAAGGCAGGGAACGGCATAAAAGTCAAACAGAAAGTGTTAAAAGCAGCGGGGATTAAAGAAACGAGGAAAAAATTTAAAAGTGGCGACGGCGAACTAAAACGGAGACGTCGACAGAAAATCTAAAAAGCCATGGCACTAAGGAAAACCAAGGAAAAATAATTAAAAACTAAAGACAGCGAACGAGATAAACGTAGAAAATTTTCAAAGCAAGGGGGATGAAGGAAATAAGGAAAAACTTTAAAAAATAGCGACGGCAAACTACAACGAAGACGCAGAAAGAAGCTCTAAAAAGCGATGGCACAGAAGGCAGAGAAGAAATAATGGGAAAAAAAGACAGCAAAGGGAATAAAAGTAGGCACAGAAAGAACATTTCAAGAGCAGACAGAGACAGAAAATTCAAAAAGCGAGGGCACGAAGGAAAGACAAGAAATAATTAAAAAAGAAAGGCAGACAAAAAAAAGACTGCAAACGGGATGGAAGTAGACAGCAAATTTTAAAAGCAACGGTGATTAAGGAAATAGGGAAAAAGATTTAAAAATAGCACCGGCAAACGACAACAGAGACCTAGAAAGAAAACCTATACAGCGATGGCACAGAAGGCAGAGAAGAAATAGTAAAAAAGGACAGCAAAGGGAATAAAAGCAGGCATAGAAACAACTTGTCAAACACGGTAGGCATTAGGGAAATAAAGGAAAAAATTATGACATCGGAACAGCAAAGTGAAACAGAGATGCAGAAAGAAAATTTAAAAAGCGAGGGCACTAAGGAACGACAAGAAATAATTTTAAAAACCCAGCAAAGGGCATAAAAGTGGGCGTCGAAAGAACATGTAAAAAGCGTGGGGGATTTGGGAAAGGAAGAGAAAAATGAGGAAATAGGGACCGCGAACTAAAAGAGACGTAGAAAGAGAATTTAAAAAACGACTGCGCTGAGGAAAGACGAGAAATAATTAAAAGAAGAGACAGCGAAATAAAGACAGCGAACGGGATAGACGTAGAAAATGTAAAAAGCAACGGGGATTAGGGAAAGAAACCAAAAGAATTTAAAAGCCGGGACAGCGAACTAAAAGAGATGTAGAAAGAAAATTTGAAAAGCCACGGCGCTAACAAAGACAAGAAATAACTAAAAAATAAAGACAGCGAACGGAATAAAAGCAGACGGAAAATTTTAGAAGCAAATAGGATTAGGGAAATAAGGAAGAAATTGAAGCGTAGCAACATTGACCTAAAACAGGTAGGTAGGGAAAAAATCTAAAAAGCGATGGCACTGAGGCAAACCAAGAAAAAATAACTGAAAAGACAGCAAACAGAGTAAAAGTAGACAGAAAAGTTAAAAAGCAACTAAGGGCACTAAGGAAAACCAAGAAAAAATACTTTAAAAGTAAAGAATGTGAATGAGAGAGAGGTAGAAAATTTAAAAAGCCAAGAGATTAATAGAGGAAAGAACTGGACGAGAGGGAAAGCAAACTGAAACTCAGACATGGACAGAAAATCTAAAAGGCAACGGCACTAAGGAAAGACAAGAAATAATTAGAAAGAAAGATATCGAAGGGAAAAAAAGTAGGCGTAGAAAACACATTTTAAAAGCGATGGGAATTGGAGGGAGGGGAAAGGGGAAAAAAAAAAAACCAAACAGGGAGAGCAAACTAAAACAGAGGTTGAGAGAAAAATTTAAAAGCGGCGGCACTAAGGAAAGAGAAGAAATCATTAAAGAATAAAGGCAGGGAACGGCATAAAAGTCAAACAGAAAGTGTTAAAAGCCGCGGGGATTAAAGAAACGAGGAAAAAAATTAAAAGTGGCGACGGCGAACTAAAACGGAGACGTCGACAGAAAATCTAAAAAGCCATGGCACTAAGGAAAACCAAGGAAAAATAATTAAAAACTAAAGACAGCGAACGAGATAAACGTAGAAAATTTTCAAAGCAAGGGGGATGAAGGAAATAAGGAAAAACTTTAAAAAATAGCAACGGCAAACTACAACGAAGACGCAGAAAGAAGCTCTAAAAAGCGATGGCACAGAAGGCAGAGAAGAAATAATGGGAAAAAAAGACAGCAAAGGGAATAAAAGTAGGCACAGAAAGAACATTTCAAGAGCAGACAGAGACAGAAAATTCAAAAAGCGAGGGCACGAAGGAAAGACAAGAAATAATTAAAAAAGAAAGGCAGACAAAAAAAAGACTGCAAACGGGATGGAAGTAGACAGCAAATTTTAAAAGCAACGGTGATTAAGGAAATAGGGAAAAAGATTTAAAAATAGCACCGGCAAACTACAACAGAGACCTAGAAAGAAAACCTATACAGCGATGGCACAGAAGGCAGAGAAGAAATAGTAAAAAAGGACAGCAAAGGGAATAAAAGCAGGCATAGAAACAACTTGTCAAACACGGTAGGCATTAGGGAAATAAAGGAAAAAATTATGACATCGGAACAGCAAAGTGAAACAGAGATGCAGAAAGAAAATTTAAAAAGCGAGGGCACTAAGGAACGACAAGAAATAATTTTAAAAACCCAGCAAAGGGCATAAAAGTGGGCGTCGAAAGAACATGTAAAAAGCGTGGGGGATTTGGGAAAGGAAGAGAAAAATGAGGAAATAGGGACTGCGAACTAAAAGAGACGTAGAAAGAGAATTTAAAAAACGACTGCGCTGAGGAAAGACGAGAAATAATTAAAAGAAGAGACAGCGAAATAAAGACAGCGAACGGGATAGAAGTAGAAAATGTAAAAAGCAATGGGGATTAGGGAAAGAAACCAAAAGAATTTAAAAGCCGGGACAGCGAACTAAAAGAGATGTAGAAAGAAAATTTGAAAAGCCACGGCGCTAACAAAGACAAGAAATAACTAAAAAATAAAGACAGCGAACGGAATAAAAGCAGACGGAAAATTTTAGAAGCAAATACGATTAGGGAAATAAGGAAGAAATTGAAGCGTAGCAACATTGACCTAAAACAGATAGGTAGGGAAAAAATCTAAAAAGCGATGGCACTGAGGCAAACCAAGAAAAAATAACTGAAAAGACAGCAAACAGAGTAAAAGTAGACAGAAAAGTTAAAAAGCAACTAAGGGCACTAAGGAAAACCAAGAAAAAATACTTTAAAAATAAAGAATGTGAATGAGATAGAGGTAGAAAATTTAAAAAGCCAAGAGATTAATGGAGGAAAGAACTGGACGAGAGGGAAAGCAAACTGAAACTCAGACATGGACAGAAAATCTAAAAGGCAACGGCACTAAGGAAAGACAAGAAATAATTAGAAAGAAAGATATCGAAGGGAAAAAAAGTAGGCGTAGAAAACACATTTTAAAAGCGATGGGAATTGGAGGGAGGGGAAAGGGGAAAAAAAAAAAAAACCAAACAGGGAGAGCAAACTAAAACAGAGGTTGAGAGAAAAATTTAAAAGCGGCGGCACTAAGGAAAGAGAAGAAATCACTAAAGAATAAAGGCAGGGAACGGCATAAAAGTCAAACAGAAAGTGTTAAAAGCAGCGGGGATTAAAGAAACGAGGAAAAAATTTAAAAGTGGCGACGGCGAACTAAAACGGAGACGTCGACAGAAAATCTAAAAAGCCATGGCACTAAGGAAAACCAAGGAAAAATAATTAAAAACTAAAGACAGCGAACGAGATAAACGTAGAAAATTTTCAAAGCAAGGGGGATGAAGGAAATAAGGAAAAACTTTAAAAAATAGCGACGGCAAACTACAACGAAGACGCAGAAAGAAGCTCTAAAAAGCGATGGCACAGAAGGCAGAGAAGAAATAATGGGAAAAAAAGACAGCAAAGGGAATAAAAGTAGGCACAGAAAGAACATTTCAAGAGCAGACAGAGACAGAAAATTCAAAAAGCGAGGGCACGAAGGAAAGACAAGAAATAATTAAAAAAGAAAGGCAGACAAAAAAAAGACTGCAAACGGGATGGAAGTAGACAGCAAATTTTAAAAGCAACGGTGATTAAGGAAATAGGGAAAAAGATTTAAAAATAGCACCGGCAAACGACAACAGAGACCTAGAAAGAAAACCTATACAGCGATGGCACAGAAGGCAGAGAAGAAATAGTAAAAAAGGACAGCAAAGGGAATAAAAGCAGGCATAGAAACAACTTGTCAAACACGGTAGGCATTAGGGAAATAAAGGAAAAAATTATGACATCGGAACAGCAAAGTGAAACAGAGATGCAGAAAGAAAATTTAAAAAGCGAGGGCACTAAGGAACGACAAGAAATAATTTTAAAAACCCAGCAAAGGGCATAAAAGTGGGCGTCGAAAGAACATGTAAAAAGCGTGGGGGATTTGGGAAAGGAAGAGAAAAATGAGGAAATAGGGACCGCGAACTAAAAGAGACGTAGAAAGAGAATTTAAAAAACGACTGCGCTGAGGAAAGACGAGAAATAATTAAAAGAAGAGACAGTGAAATAAAGACAGCGAACGGGATAGACGTAGAAAATGTAAAAAGCAACGGGGATTAGGGAAAGAAACCAAAAGAATTTAAAAGCCGGGACAGCGAACTAAAAGAGATGTAGAAAGAAAATTTGAAAAGCCACGGCGCTAACAAAGACAAGAAATAACTAAAAAATAAAGACAGCGAACGGAATAAAAGCAGACGGAAAATTTTAGAAGCAAATAGGATTAGGGAAATAAGGAAGAAATTGAAGCGTAGCAACATTGACCTAAAACAGGTAGGTAGGGAAAAAATCTAAAAAGCGATGGCACTGAGGCAAACCAAGAAAAAATAACTGAAAAGACAGCAAACAGAGTAAAAGTAGACAGAAAAGTTAAAAAGCAACTAAGGGCACTAAGGAAAACCAAGAAAAAATACTTTAAAAGTAAAGAATGTGAATGAGAGAGAGGTAGAAAATTTAAAAAGCCAAGAGATTAATAGAGGAAAGAACTGGACGAGAGGGAAAGCAAACTGAAACTCAGACATGGACAGAAAATCTAAAAGGCAACGGCACTAAGGAAAGACAAGAAATAATTAGAAAGAAAGATATCGAAGGGAAAAAAAGTAGGCGTAGAAAACACATTTTAAAAGCAATGGGAATTGGAGGGAGGGGAAAGGGGAAAAAAAAAAACCAAACAGGGAGAGCAAACTAAAACAGAGGTTGAGAGAAAAATTTAAAAGCGGCGGCACTAAGGAAAGAGAAGAAATCATTAAAGAATAAAGGCAGGGAACGGCATAAAAGTCAAACAGAAAGTGTTAAAAGCCGCGGGGATTAAAGAAACGAGGAAAAAATTTAAAAGTGGCGACGGCGAACTAAAACGGAGACGTCGACAGAAAATCTAAAAAGCCATGGCACTAAGGAAAACCAAGGAAAAATAATTAAAAACTAAAGACAGCGAACGAGATAAACGTAGAAAATTTTCAAAGCAAGGGGGATGAAGGAAATAAGGAAAAACTTTAAAAAATAGCGACGGCAAACTACAACGAAGACGCAGAAAGAAGCTCTAAAAAGCGATGGCACAGAAGGCAGAGAAGAAATAATGGGAAAAAAAGACAGCAAAGGGAATAAAAGTAGGCACAGAAAGAACATTTCAAGAGCAGACAGAGACAGAAAATTCAAAAAGCGAGGGCACGAAGGAAAGACAAGAAATAATTAAAAAAGAAAGGCAGACAAAAAAAAGACTGCAAACGGGATGGAAGTAGACAGCAAATTTTAAAAGCAACGGTGATTAAGGAAATAGGGAAAAAGATTTAAAAATAGCACCGGCAAACGACAACAGAGACCTAGAAAGAAAACCTATACAGCGATGGCACAGAAGGCAGAGAAGAAATAGTAAAAAAGGACAGCAAAGGGAATAAAAGCAGGCATAGAAACAACTTGTCAAACACGGTAGGCATTAGGGAAATAAAGGAAAAAATTATGACATCGGAACAGCAAAGTGAAACAGAGATGCAGAAAGAAAATTTAAAAAGCGAGGGCACTAAGGAACGACAAGAAATAATTTTAAAAACCCAGCAAAGGGCATAAAAGTGGGCGTCGAAAGAACATGTAAAAAGCGTGGGGGATTTGGGAAAGGAAGAGAAAAATGAGGAAATAGGGACCGCGAACTAAAAGAGACGTAGAAAGAGAATTTAAAAAACGACTGTGCTGAGGAAAGACGAGAAATAATTAAAAGAAGAGACAGCGAAATAAAGACAGCGAACGGGATAGACGTAGAAAATGTAAAAAGCAATGGGGATTAGGAAAAGAAACCAAAAGAATTTAAAAGCCGGGACAGCGAACTAAAAGAGATGTAGAAAGAAAATTTGAAAAGCCACGGCGCTAACAAAGACAAGAAATAACTAAAAAATAAAGACAGCGAACGGAATAAAAGCAGACGGAAAATTTTAGAAGCAAATACGATTAGGGAAATAAGGAAGAAATTGAAGCGTAGCAACATTGACCTAAAACAGATAGGTAGGGAAAAAATCTAAAAAGCGATGGCACTGAGGCAAACCAAGAAAAAATAACTGAAAAGACAGCAAACAGAGTAAAAGTAGACAGAAAAGTTAAAAAGCAACTAAGGGCACTAAGGAAAACCAAGAAAAAATACTTTAAAAATAAAGAATGTGAATGAGAGAGAGGTAGAAAATTTAAAAAGCCAAGAGATTAATAGAGGAAAGAACTGGACGAGAGGGAAAGCAAACTGAAACTCAGACATGGACAGAAAATCTAAAAGGCAACGGCACTAAGGAAAGACAAGAAATAATTAGAAAGAAAGATATCGAAGGGAAAAAAAGTAGGCGTAGAAAACACATTTTAAAAGCGATGGGAATTGGGGGGGGGAAGGGGAAAAAAAAAAAAACAAACAGGGAGAGCAAACTAAAACAGAGGTTGAGAGAAAAATTTAAAAGCGGCGGCACTAAGGAAAGAGAAGAAATCATTAAAGAATAAAGGCAGGGAACGGCATAAAAGTCAAACAGAAAGTGTTAAAAGCCGCGGGGATTAAAGAAATGAGGAAAAAATTTAAAAGTGGCGACGGCGAACTAAAACGGAGACGTCGATAGAAAATCTAAAAAGCCATGGCACTAAGGAAAACCAAGGAAAAATAATTAAAAACTAAAGACAGCGAACGAGATAAACGTAGAAAATTTTCAAAGCAAGGGGGATGAAGGAAATAAGGAAAAACTTTAAAAAATAGCGACGGCAAACTACAACGAAGACGCAGAAAGAAGCTCTAAAAAGCGATGGCACAGAAGGCAGAGAAGAAATAATGGGAAAAAAAGACAGCAAAGGGAATAAAAGTAGGCACAGAAAGAACATTTCAAGAGCAGACAGAGACAGAAAATTCAAAAAGCGAGGGCACGAAGGAAAGACAAGAAATAATTAAAAAAGAAAGGCAGACAAAAAAAAGACTGCAAACGGGATGGAAGTAGACAGCAAATTTTAAAAGCAACGGTGATTAAGGAAATAGGGAAAAAGATTTAAAAATAGCACCGGCAAACTACAACAGAGACCTAGAAAGAAAACCTATACAGCGATGGCACAGAAGGCAGAGAAGAAATAGTAAAAAAGGACAGCAAAGGGAATAAAAGCAGGCATAGAAACAACTTGTCAAACACGGTAGGCATTAGGGAAATAAAGGAAAAAATTATGACATCGGAACAGCAAAGTGAAACAGAGATGCAGAAAGAAAATTTAAAAAGCGAGGGCACTAAGGAACGACAAGAAATAATTTTAAAAACCCAGCAAAGGGCATAAAAGTGGGCGTCGAAAGAACATGTAAAAAGCGTGGGGGATTTGGGAAAGGAAGAGAAAAATGAGGAAATAGGGACCGCGAACTAAAAGAGACGTAGAAAGAGAATTTAAAAAACGACTGCGCTGAGGAAAGACGAGAAATAATTAAAAGAAGAGACAGCGAAATAAAGACAGCGAACGGGATAGACGTAGAAAATGTAAAAAGCAACGGGGATTAGGGAAAGAAACCAAAAGAATTTAAAAGCCGGGACAGCGAACTAAAAGAGATGTAGAAAGAAAATTTGAAAAGCCACGGCGCTAACAAAGACAAGAAATAACTAAAAAATAAAGACAGCGAACGGAATAAAAGCAGACGGAAAATTTTAGAAGCAAATAGGATTAGGGAAATAAGGAAGAAATTGAAGCGTAGCAACATTGACCTAAAACAGGTAGGTAGGGAAAAAATCGAAAAAGCGATGGCACTGAGGCAAACCAAGAAAAAATAACTGAAAAGACAGCAAACAGAGTGAAAGTAGACAGAAAAGTTAAAAAGCAACTAAGGGCACTAAGGAAAACCAAGAAAAAATACTTTAAAAGTAAAGAATGTGAATGAGAGAGAGGTAGAAAATTTAAAAAGCCAAGAGATTAATAGAGGAAAGAACTGGACGAGAGGGAAAGCAAACTGAAACTCAGACATGGACAGAAAATCTAAAAGGCAACGGCACTAAGGAAAGACAAGAAATAATTAGAAAGAAAGATATCGAAGGGAAAAAAAGTAGGCGTAGAAAACACATTTTAAAAGCGATGGGAATTGGAGGGAGGGGAAAGGGGAAAAAAAAAAAACCAAACAGGGAGAGCAAACTAAAACAGAGGTTGAGAGAAAAATTTAAAAGCGGCGGCACTAAGGAAAGAGAAGAAATCACTAAAGAATAAAGGCAGGGAATGGCATAAAAGTCAAACAGAAAGTGTTAAAAGCCGCGGGGATTAAAGAAACGAGGAAAAAATTTAAAAGTGGCGACGGCGAAATAAAACGGAGACGTCGACAGAAAATCTAAAAAGCCATGGCACTAAGGAAAACCAAGGAAAAATAATTAAAAACTAAAGACAGCGAACGAGATAAACGTAGAAAATTTTCAAAGCAAGGGGGATGAAGGAAATAAGGAAAAACTTTAAAAAATAGCGACGGCAAACTACAACGAAGACGCAGAAAGAAGCTCTAAAAAGCGATGGCACAGAAGGCAGAGAAGAAATAATGGGAAAAAAAGACAGCAAAGGGAATAAAAGTAGGCACAGAAAGAACATTTCAAGAGCAGACAGAGACAGAAAATTCAAAAAGCGAGGGCACGAAGGAAAGACAAGAAATAATTAAAAAAGAAAGGCAGACAAAAAAAAGACTGCAAACGGGATGGAAGTAGACAGCAAATTTTAAAAGCAACGGTGATTAAGGAAATAGGGAAAAAGATTTAAAAATAGCACCGGCAAACGACAACAGAGACCTAGAAAGAAAACCTATACAGCGATGGCACAGAAGGCAGAGAAGAAATAGTAAAAAAGGACAGCAAAGGGAATAAAAGCAGGCATAGAAACAACTTGTCAAACACGGTAGGCATTAGGGAAATAAAGGAAAAAATTATGACATCGGAACAGCAAAGTGAAACAGAGATGCAGAAAGAAAATTTAAAAAGCGAGGGCACTAAGGAACGACAAGAAATAATTTTAAAAACCCAGCAAAGGGCATAAAAGTGGGCGTCGAAAGAACATGTAAAAAGCGTGGGGGATTTGGGAAAGGAAGAGAAAAATGAGGAAATAGGGACCGCGAACTAAAAGAGACGTAGAAAGAGAATTTAAAAAACGACTGTGCTGAGGAAAGACGAGAAATAATTAAAAGAAGAGACAGCGAAATAAAGACAGCGAACGGGATAGACGTAGAAAATGTAAAAAGCAATGGGGATTAGGAAAAGAAACCAAAAGAATTTAAAAGCCGGGACAGCGAACTAAAAGAGATGTAGAAAGAAAATTTGAAAAGCCACGGCGCTAACAAAGACAAGAAATAACTAAAAAATAAAGACAGCGAACGGAATAAAAGCAGACGGAAAATTTTAGAAGCAAATACGATTAGGGAAATAAGGAAGAAATTGAAGCGTAGCAACATTGACCTAAAACAGATAGGTAGGGAAAAAATCTAAAAAGCGATGGCACTGAGGCAAACCAAGAAAAAATAACTGAAAAGACAGCAAACAGAGTAAAAGTAGACAGAAAAGTTAAAAAGCAACTAAGGGCACTAAGGAAAACCAAGAAAAAATACTTTAAAAATAAAGAATGTGAATGAGAGAGAGGTAGAAAATTTAAAAAGCCAAGAGATTAATAGAGGAAAGAACTGGACGAGAGGGAAAGCAAACTGAAACTCAGACATGGACAGAAAATCTAAAAGGCAACGGCACTAAGGAAAGACAAGAAATAATTAGAAAGAAAGATATCGAAGGGAAAAAAAGTAGGCGTAGAAAACACATTTTAAAAGCGATGGGAATTGGGGGGGGGAAGGGGAAAAAAAAAAAAACAAACAGGGAGAGCAAACTAAAACAGAGGTTGAGAGAAAAATTTAAAAGCGGCGGCACTAAGGAAAGAGAAGAAATCATTAAAGAATAAAGGCAGGGAACGGCATAAAAGTCAAACAGAAAGTGTTAAAAGCCGCGGGGATTAAAGAAATGAGGAAAAAATTTAAAAGTGGCGACGGCGAACTAAAACGGAGACGTCGATAGAAAATCTAAAAAGCCATGGCACTAAGGAAAACCAAGGAAAAATAATTAAAAACTAAAGACAGCGAACGAGATAAACGTAGAAAATTTTCAAAGCAAGGGGGATGAAGGAAATAAGGAAAAACTTTAAAAAATAGCGACGGCAAACTACAACGAAGACGCAGAAAGAAGCTCTAAAAAGCGATGGCACAGAAGGCAGAGAAGAAATAATGGGAAAAAAAGACAGCAAAGGGAATAAAAGTAGGCACAGAAAGAACATTTCAAGAGCAGACAGAGACAGAAAATTCAAAAAGCGAGGGCACGAAGGAAAGACAAGAAATAATTAAAAAAGAAAGGCAGACAAAAAAAAGACTGCAAACGGGATGGAAGTAGACAGCAAATTTTAAAAGCAACGGTGATTAAGGAAATAGGGAAAAAGATTTAAAAATAGCACCGGCAAACTACAACAGAGACCTAGAAAGAAAACCTATACAGCGATGGCACAGAAGGCAGAGAAGAAATAGTAAAAAAGGACAGCAAAGGGAATAAAAGCAGGCATAGAAACAACTTGTCAAACACGGTAGGCATTAGGGAAATAAAGGAAAAAATTATGACATCGGAACAGCAAAGTGAAACAGAGATGCAGAAAGAAAATTTAAAAAGCGAGGGCACTAAGGAACGACAAGAAATAATTTTAAAAACCCAGCAAAGGGCATAAAAGTGGGCGTCGAAAGAACATGTAAAAAGCGTGGGGGATTTGGGAAAGGAAGAGAAAAATGAGGAAATAGGGACCGCGAACTAAAAGAGACGTAGAAAGAGAATTTAAAAAACGACTGCGCTGAGGAAAGACGAGAAATAATTAAAAGAAGAGACAGCGAAATAAAGACAGCGAACGGGATAGACGTAGAAAATGTAAAAAGCAACGGGGATTAGGGAAAGAAACCAAAAGAATTTAAAAGCCGGGACAGCGAACTAAAAGAGATGTAGAAAGAAAATTTGAAAAGCCACGGCGCTAACAAAGACAAGAAATAACTAAAAAATAAAGACAGCGAACGGAATAAAAGCAGACGGAAAATTTTAGAAGCAAATAGGATTAGGGAAATAAGGAAGAAATTGAAGCGTAGCAACATTGACCTAAAACAGGTAGGTAGGGAAAAAATCGAAAAAGCGATGGCACTGAGGCAAACCAAGAAAAAATAACTGAAAAGACAGCAAACAGAGTGAAAGTAGACAGAAAAGTTAAAAAGCAACTAAGGGCACTAAGGAAAACCAAGAAAAAATACTTTAAAAGTAAAGAATGTGAATGAGAGAGAGGTAGAAAATTTAAAAAGCCAAGAGATTAATAGAGGAAAGAACTGGACGAGAGGGAAAGCAAACTGAAACTCAGACATGGACAGAAAATCTAAAAGGCAACGGCACTAAGGAAAGACAAGAAATAATTAGAAAGAAAGATATCGAAGGGAAAAAAAGTAGGCGTAGAAAACACATTTTAAAAGCGATGGGAATTGGAGGGAGGGGAAAGGGGAAAAAAAAAAAACCAAACAGGGAGAGCAAACTAAAACAGAGGTTGAGAGAAAAATTTAAAAGCGGCGGCACTAAGGAAAGAGAAGAAATCACTAAAGAATAAAGGCAGGGAATGGCATAAAAGTCAAACAGAAAGTGTTAAAAGCCGCGGGGATTAAAGAAACGAGGAAAAAATTTAAAAGTGGCGACGGCGAAATAAAACGGAGACGTCGACAGAAAATCTAAAAAGCCATGGCACTAAGGAAAACCAAGGAAAAATAATTAAAAACTAAAGACAGCGAACGAGATAAACGTAGAAAATTTTCAAAGCAAGGGGGATGAAGGAAATAAGGAAAAACTTTAAAAAATAGCGACGGCAAACTACAACGAAGACGCAGAAAGAAGCTCTAAAAAGCGATGGCACAGAAGGCAGAGAAGAAATAATGGGAAAAAAAGACAGCAAAGGGAATAAAAGTAGGCATAGAAAGAACATTTCAAGAGCAGACAGAGACAGAAAATTCAAAAAGCGAGGGCACGAAGGGAAGACAAGAAATAATTAAAAAAGAAAGGCAGACAAAAAAAAGACTGCAAACGGGATGGAAGTAGACAGCAAATTTTAAAAGCAACGGTGATTAAGGAAATAGGGAAAAAGATTTAAAAATAGCACCGGCAAACTACAACAGAGACCTAGAAAGAAAACCTATACAGCGATGGCACAGAAGGCAGAGAAGAAATAGTAAAAAAGGACAGCAAAGGGAATAAAAGCAGGCATAGAAACAACTTGTCAAACACGGTAGGCATTAGGGAAATAAAGGAAAAAATTATGACATCGGAACAGCAAAGTGAAACAGAGATGCAGAAAGAAAATTTAAAAAGCGAGGGCACTAAGGAACGACAAGAAATAATTTTAAAAACCCAGCAAAGGGCATAAAAGTGGGCGTCGAAAGAACATGTAAAAAGCGTGGGGGATTTGGGAAAGGAAGAGAAAAATGAGGAAATAGGGACTGCGAACTAAAAGAGACGTAGAAAGAGAATTTAAAAAACGACTGCGCTGAGGAAAGACGAGAAATAATTAAAAGAAGAGACAGCGAAATAAAGACAGCGAACGGGATAGAAGTAGAAAATGTAAAAAGCAATGGGGATTAGGGAAAGAAACCAAAAGAATTTAAAAGCCGGGACAGCGAACTAAAAGAGATGTAGAAAGAAAATTTGAAAAGCCACGGCGCTAACAAAGACAAGAAATAACTAAAAAATAAAGACAGCGAACGGAATAAAAGCAGACGGAAAATTTTAGAAGCAAATACGATTAGGGAAATAAGGAAGAAATTGAAGCGTAGCAACATTGACCTAAAACAGATAGGTAGGGAAAAAATCTAAAAAGCGATGGCACTGAGGCAAACCAAGAAAAAATAACTGAAAAGACAGCAAACAGAGTAAAAGTAGACAGAAAAGTTAAAAAGCAACTAAGGGCACTAAGGAAAACCAAGAAAAAATACTTTAAAAATAAAGAATGTGAATGAGATAGAGGTAGAAAATTTAAAAAGCCAAGAGATTAATGGAGGAAAGAACTGGACGAGAGGGAAAGCAAACTGAAACTCAGACATGGACAGAAAATCTAAAAGGCAACGGCACTAAGGAAAGACAAGAAATAATTAGAAAGAAAGATATCGAAGGGAAAAAAAGTAGGCGTAGAAAACACATTTTAAAAGCGATGGGAATTGGAGGGAGGGGAAAGGGGAAAAAAAAAAAAAACCAAACAGGGAGAGCAAACTAAAACAGAGGTTGAGAGAAAAATTTAAAAGCGGCGGCACTAAGGAAAGAGAAGAAATCATTAAAGAATAAAGGCAGGGAACGGCATAAAAGTCAAACAGAAAGTGTTAAAAGCCGCGGGGATTAAAGAAACGAGGAAAAAATTTAAAAGTGGCGACGGCGAACTAAAACGGAGACGTCGACAGAAAATCTAAAAAGCCATGGCACTAAGGAAAACCAAGGAAAAATAATTAAAAACTAAAGACAGCGAACGAGATAAACGTAGAAAATTTTCAAAGCAAGGGGGATGAAGGAAATAAGGAAAAACTTTAAAAAATAGCGACGGCAAACTACAACGAAGACGCAGAAAGAAGCTCTAAAAAGCGATGGCACAGAAGGCAGAGAAGAAATAATGGGAAAAAAAGACAGCAAAGGGAATAAAAGTAGGCACAGAAAGAACATTTCAAGAGCAGACAGAGACAGAAAATTCAAAAAGCGAGGGCACGAAGGAAAGACAAGAAATAATTAAAAAAGAAAGGCAGACAAAAAAAAGACTGCAAACGGGATGGAAGTAGACAGCAAATTTTAAAAGCAACGGTGATTAAGGAAATAGGGAAAAAGATTTAAAAATAGCACCGGCAAACGACAACAGAGACCTAGAAAGAAAACCTATACAGCGATGGCACAGAAGGCAGAGAAGAAATAGTAAAAAAGGACAGCAAAGGGAATAAAAGCAGGCATAGAAACAACTTGTCAAACACGGTAGGCATTAGGGAAATAAAGGAAAAAATTATGACATCGGAACAGCAAAGTGAAACAGAGATGCAGAAAGAAAATTTAAAAAGCGAGGGCACTAAGGAACGACAAGAAATAATTTTAAAAACCCAGCAAAGGGCATAAAAGTGGGCGTCGAAAGAACATGTAAAAAGCGTGGGGGATTTGGGAAAGGAAGAGAAAAATGAGGAAATAGGGACTGCGAACTAAAAGAGACGTAGAAAGAGAATTTAAAAAACGACTGCGCTGAGGAAAGACGAGAAATAATTAAAAGAAGAGACAGCGAAATAAAGACAGCGAACGGGATAGAAGTAGAAAATGTAAAAAGCAATGGGGATTAGGGAAAGAAACCAAAAGAATTTAAAAGCCGGGACAGCGAACTAAAAGAGATGTAGAAAGAAAATTTGAAAAGCCACGGCGCTAACAAAGACAAGAAATAACTAAAAAATAAAGACAGCGAACGGAATAAAAGCAGACGGAAAATTTTAGAAGCAAATACGATTAGGGAAATAAGGAAGAAATTGAAGCGTAGCAACATTGACCTAAAACAGATAGGTAGGGAAAAAATCTAAAAAGCGATGGCACTGAGGCAAACCAAGAAAAAATAACTGAAAAGACAGCAAACAGAGTAAAAGTAGACAGAAAAGTTAAAAAGCAACTAAGGGCACTAAGGAAAACCAAGAAAAAATACTTTAAAAATAAAGAATGTGAATGAGATAGAGGTAGAAAATTTAAAAAGCCAAGAGATTAATGGAGGAAAGAACTGGACGAGAGGGAAAGCAAACTGAAACTCAGACATGGACAGAAAATCTAAAAGGCAACGGCACTAAGGAAAGACAAGAAATAATTAGAAAGAAAGATATCGAAGGGAAAAAAAGTAGGCGTAGAAAACACATTTTAAAAGCGATGGGAATTGGAGGGAGGGGAAAGGGGAAAAAAAAAAAAACCAAACAGGGAGAGCAAACTAAAACAGAGGTTGAGAGAAAAATTTAAAAGCGGCGGCACTAAGGAAAGAGAAGAAATCACTAAAGAATAAAGGCAGGGAACGGCATAAAAGTCAAACAGAAAGTGTTAAAAGCAGCGGGGATTAAAGAAACGAGGAAAAAATTTAAAAGTGGCGACGGCGAACTAAAACGGAGACGTCGACAGAAAATCTAAAAAGCCATGGCACTAAGGAAAACCAAGGAAAAATAATTAAAAACTAAAGACAGCGAACGAGATAAACGTAGAAAATTTTCAAAGCAAGGGGGATGAAGGAAATAAGGAAAAACTTTAAAAAATAGCGACGGCAAACTACAACGAAGACGCAGAAAGAAGCTCTAAAAAGCGATGGCACAGAAGGCAGAGAAGAAATAATGGGAAAAAAAGACAGCAAAGGGAATAAAAGTAGGCACAGAAAGAACATTTCAAGAGCAGACAGAGACAGAAAATTCAAAAAGCGAGGGCACGAAGGAAAGACAAGAAATAATTAAAAAAGAAAGGCAGACAAAAAAAAGACTGCAAACGGGATGGAAGTAGACAGCAAATTTTAAAAGCAACGGTGATTAAGGAAATAGGGAAAAAGATTTAAAAATAGCACCGGCAAACGACAACAGAGACCTAGAAAGAAAACCTATACAGCGATGGCACAGAAGGCAGAGAAGAAATAGTAAAAAAGGACAGCAAAGGGAATAAAAGCAGGCATAGAAACAACTTGTCAAACACGGTAGGCATTAGGGAAATAAAGGAAAAAATTATGACATCGGAACAGCAAAGTGAAACAGAGATGCAGAAAGAAAATTTAAAAAGCGAGGGCACTAAGGAACGACAAGAAATAATTTTAAAAACCCAGCAAAGGGCATAAAAGTGGGCGTCGAAAGAACATGTAAAAAGCGTGGGGGATTTGGGAAAGGAAGAGAAAAATGAGGAAATAGGGACCGCGAACTAAAAGAGACGTAGAAAGAGAATTTAAAAAACGACTGTGCTGAGGAAAGACGAGAAATAATTAAAAGAAGAGACAGCGAAATAAAGACAGCGAACGGGATAGACGTAGAAAATGTAAAAAGCAATGGGGATTAGGAAAAGAAACCAAAAGAATTTAAAAGCCGGGACAGCGAACTAAAAGAGATGTAGAAAGAAAATTTGAAAAGCCACGGCGCTAACAAAGACAAGAAATAACTAAAAAATAAAGACAGCGAACGGAATAAAAGCAGACGGAAAATTTTAGAAGCAAATAGGATTAGGGAAATAAGGAAGAAATTGAAGCGTAGCAACATTGACCTAAAACAGATAGGTAGGGAAAAAATCTAAAAAGCGATGGCACTGAGGCAAACCAAGAAAAAATAACTGAAAAGACAGCAAACAGAGTAAAAGTAGACAGAAAAGTTAAAAAGCAACTAAGGGCACTAAGGAAAACCAAGAAAAAATACTTTAAAAATAAAGAATGTGAATGAGAGAGAGGTAGAAAATTTAAAAAGCCAAGAGATTAATAGAGGAAAGAACTGGACGAGAGGGAAAGCAAACTGAAACTCAGACATGGACAGAAAATCTAAAAGGCAACGGCACTAAGGAAAGACAAGAAATAATTAGAAAGAAAGATATCGAAGGGAAAAAAAGTAGGCGTAGAAAACACATTTTAAAAGCGATGGGAATTGGGGGGGGGAAGGGGAAAAAAAAAAAAACAAACAGGGAGAGCAAACTAAAACAGAGGTTGAGAGAAAAATTTAAAAGCGGCGGCACTAAGGAAAGAGAAGAAATCATTAAAGAATAAAGGCAGGGAACGGCATAAAAGTCAAACAGAAAGTGTTAAAAGCCGCGGGGATTAAAGAAATGAGGAAAAAATTTAAAAGTGGCGACGGCGAACTAAAACGGAGACGTCGATAGAAAATCTAAAAAGCCATGGCACTAAGGAAAACCAAGGAAAAATAATTAAAAACTAAAGACAGCGAACGAGATAAACGTAGAAAATTTTCAAAGCAAGGGGGATGAAGGAAATAAGGAAAAACTTTAAAAAATAGCGACGGCAAACTACAACGAAGACGCAGAAAGAAGCTCTAAAAAGCGATGGCACAGAAGGCAGAGAAGAAATAATGGGAAAAAAAGACAGCAAAGGGAATAAAAGTAGGCACAGAAAGAACATTTCAAGAGCAGACAGAGACAGAAAATTCAAAAAGCGAGGGCACGAAGGAAAGACAAGAAATAATTAAAAAAGAAAGGCAGACAAAAAAAAGACTGCAAACGGGATGGAAGTAGACAGCAAATTTTAAAAGCAACGGTGATTAAGGAAATAGGGAAAAAGATTTAAAAATAGCACCGGCAAACTACAACAGAGACCTAGAAAGAAAACCTATACAGCGATGGCACAGAAGGCAGAGAAGAAATAGTAAAAAAGGACAGCAAAGGGAATAAAAGCAGGCATAGAAACAACTTGTCAAACACGGTAGGCATTAGGGAAATAAAGGAAAAAATTATGACATCGGAACAGCAAAGTGAAACAGAGATGCAGAAAGAAAATTTAAAAAGCGAGGGCACTAAGGAATGACAAGAAATAATTTTAAAAACCCAGCAAAGGGCATAAAAGTGGGCGTCGAAAGAACATGTAAAAAGCGTGGGGGATTTGGGAAAGGAAGAGAAAAATGAGGAAATAGGGACCGCGAACTAAAAGAGACGTAGAAAGAGAATTTAAAAAACGACTGCGCTGAGGAAAGACGAGAAATAATTAAAAGAAGAGACAGCGAAATAAAGACAGCGAACGGGATAGACGTAGAAAATGTAAAAAGCAACGGGGATTAGGGAAAGAAACCAAAAGAATTTAAAAGCCGGGACAGCGAACTAAAAGAGATGTAGAAAGAAAATTTGAAAAGCCACGGCGCTAACAAAGACAAGAAATAACTAAAAAATAAAGACAGCGAACGGAATAAAAGCAGACGGAAAATTTTAGAAGCAAATAGGATTAGGGAAATAAGGAAGAAATTGAAGCGTAGCAACATTGACCTAAAACAGGTAGGTAGGGAAAAAATCGAAAAAGCGATGGCACTGAGGCAAACCAAGAAAAAATAACTGAAAAGACAGCAAACAGAGTGAAAGTAGACAGAAAAGTTAAAAAGCAACTAAGGGCACTAAGGAAAACCAAGAAAAAATACTTTAAAAGTAAAGAATGTGAATGAGAGAGAGGTAGAAAATTTAAAAAGCCAAGAGATTAATAGAGGAAAGAACTGGACGAGAGGGAAAGCAAACTGAAACTCAGACATGGACAGAAAATCTAAAAGGCAACGGCACTAAGGAAAGACAAGAAATAATTAGAAAGAAAGATATCGAAGGGAAAAAAAGTAGGCGTAGAAAACACATTTTAAAAGCGATGGGAATTGGAGGGAGGGGAAAGGGGAAAAAAAAAAAACCAAACAGGGAGAGCAAACTAAAACAGAGGTTGAGAGAAAAATTTAAAAGCGGCGGCACTAAGGAAAGAGAAGAAATCACTAAAGAATAAAGGCAGGGAATGGCATAAAAGTCAAACAGAAAGTGTTAAAAGCCGCGGGGATTAAAGAAACGAGGAAAAAATTTAAAAGTGGCGACGGCGAAATAAAACGGAGACGTCGACAGAAAATCTAAAAAGCCATGGCACTAAGGAAAACCAAGGAAAAATAATTAAAAACTAAAGACAGCGAACGAGATAAACGTAGAAAATTTTCAAAGCAAGGGGGATGAAGGAAATAAGGAAAAACTTTAAAAAATAGCGACGGCAAACTACAACGAAGACGCAGAAAGAAGCTCTAAAAAGCGATGGCACAGAAGGCAGAGAAGAAATAATGGGAAAAAAAGACAGCAAAGGGAATAAAAGTAGGCATAGAAAGAACATTTCAAGAGCAGACAGAGACAGAAAATTCAAAAAGCGAGGGCACGAAGGAAAGACAAGAAATAATTAAAAAAGAAAGGCAGACAAAAAAAAGACTGCAAACGGGATGGAAGTAGACAGCAAATTTTAAAAGCAACGGTGATTAAGGAAATAGGGAAAAAGATTTAAAAATAGCACCGGCAAACGACAACAGAGACCTAGAAAGAAAACCTATACAGCGATGGCACAGAAGGCAGAGAAGAAATAGTAAAAAAGGACAGCAAAGGGAATAAAAGCAGGCATAGAAACAACTTGTCAAACACGGTAGGCATTAGGGAAATAAAGGAAAAAATTATGACATCGGAACAGCAAAGTGAAACAGAGATGCAGAAAGAAAATTTAAAAAGCGAGGGCACTAAGGAACGACAAGAAATAATTTTAAAAACCCAGCAAAGGGCATAAAAGTGGGCGTCGAAAGAACATGTAAAAAGCGTGGGGGATTTGGGAAAGGAAGAGAAAAATGAGGAAATAGGGACCGCGAACTAAAAGAGACGTAGAAAGAGAATTTAAAAAACGACTGCGCTGAGGAAAGACGAGAAATAATTAAAAGGGGAGACAGCGAAATAAAGACAGCGAACGGGATAGACGTAGAAAATGTAAAAAGCAACGGGGATTAGGGAAAGAAACCAAAAGAATTTAAAAGCCGGGACAGCGAACTAAAAGAGATGTAGAAAGAAAATTTGAAAAGCCACGGCGCTAATAAAGACAAGAAATAACTAAAAAATAAAGACAGCGAACGGAATAAAAGCAGACGGAAAATTTTAGAAGCAAATAGGATTAGGGAAATAAGGAAGAAATTGAAGCGTAGCAACATTGACCTAAAACAGGTAGGTAGGGAAAAAATCTAAAAAGCGATGGCACTGAGGCAAACCAAGAAAAAATAACTGAAAAGACAGCAAACAGAGTAAAAGTAGACAGAAAAGTTAAAAAGCAACTAAGGGCACTAAGGAAAACCAAGAAAAAATACTTTAAAAGTAAAGAATGTGAATGAGAGAGAGGTAGAAAATTTAAAAAGCCAAGAGATTAATAGAGGAAAGAACTGGACGAGAGGGAAAGCAAACTGAAACTCAGACATGGACAGAAAATCTAAAAGGCAACGGCACTAAGGAAAGACAAGAAATAATTAGAAAGAAAGATATCGAAGGGAAAAAAAGTAGGCGTAGAAAACACATTTTAAAAGCGATGGGAATTGGAGGGAGGGGAAAGGGGGAAAAAAAAAAAACCAAACAGGGAGAGCAAACTAAAACAGAGGTTGAGAGAAAAATTTAAAAGCGGCGGCACTAAGGAAAGAGAAGAAATCATTAAAGAATAAAGGCAGGGAACGGCATAAAAGTCAAACAGAAAGTGTTAAAAGCCGCGGGGATTAAAGAAACGAGGAAAAAATTTAAAAGTGGCGACGGCGAACTAAAATGGAGACGTCGACAGAAAATCTAAAAAGCCATGGCACTAAGGAAAACCAAGGAAAAATAATTAAAAACTAAAGACAGCGAACGAGATAAATGTAGAAAATTTTCAAAGCAAGGGGGATGAAGGAAATAAGGAAAAACTTTAAAAAATAGCGACGGCAAACTACAACGAAGACGCAGAAAGAAGCTCTAAAAAGCGATGGCACAGAAGGCAGAGAAGAAATAATGGGAAAAAAAGACAGCAAAGGGAATAAAAGTAGGCACAGAAAGAACATTTCAAGAGCAGACAGAGACAGAAAATTCAAAAAGCGAGGGCACGAAGGAAAGACAAGAAATAATTAAAAAAGAAAGGCAGACAAAAAAAAGACTGCAAACGGGATGGAAGTAGACAGCAAATTTTAAAAGCAACGGTGATTAAGGAAATAGGGAAAAAGATTTAAAAATAGCACCGGCAAACGACAACAGAGACCTAGAAAGAAAACCTATACAGCGATGGCACAGAAGGCAGAGAAGAAATAGTAAAAAAGGACAGCAAAGGGAATAAAAGCAGGCATAGAAACAACTTGTCAAACACGGTAGGCATTAGGGAAATAAAGGAAAAAATTATGACATCGGAACAGCAAAGTGAAACAGAGATGCAGAAAGAAAATTTAAAAAGCGAGGGCACTAAGGAACGACAAGAAATAATTTTAAAAACCCAGCAAAGGGCATAAAAGTGGGCGTCGAAAGAACATGTAAAAAGCGTGGGGGATTTGGGAAAGGAAGAGAAAAATGAGGAAATAGGGACCGCGAACTAAAAGAGACGTAGAAAGAGAATTTAAAAAACGACTGCGCTGAGGAAAGACGAGAAATAATTAAAAGAAGAGACAGCGAAATAAAGACAGCGAACGGGATAGAAGTAGAAAATGTAAAAAGCAATGGGGATTAGGGAAAGAAACCAAAAGAATTTAAAAGCCGGGACAGCGAACTAAAAGAGATGTAGAAAGAAAATTTGAAAAGCCACGGCGCTAACAAAGACAAGAAATAACTAAAAAATAAAGACAGCGAACGGAATAAAAGCAGACGGAAAATTTTAGAAGCAAATAGGATTAGGGAAATAAGGAAGAAATTGAAGCGTAGCAACATTGACCTAAAACAGGTAGGTAGGGAAAAAATCTAAAAAGCGATGGCACTGAGGCAAACCAAGAAAAAATAACTGAAAAGACAGCAAACAGAGTAAAAGTAGACAGAAAAGTTAAAAAGCAACTAAGGGCACTAAGGAAAACCAAGAAAAAATACTTTAAAAATAAAGAATGTGAATGAGATAGAGGTAGAAAATTTAAAAAGCCAAGAGATTAATGGAGGAAAGAACTGGACGAGAGGGAAAGCAAACTGAAACTCAGACATGGACAGAAAATCTAAAAGGCAACGGCACTAAGGAAAGACAAGAAATAATTAGAAAGAAAGATATCGAAGGGAAAAAAAGTAGGCGTAGAAAACACATTTTAAAAGCGATGGGAATTGGAGGGAGGGGAAAGGGGAAAAAAAAAAAAACCAAACAGGGAGAGCAAACTAAAACAGAGGTTGAGAGAAAAATTTAAAAGCGGCTGCACTAAGGAAAGAGAAGAAATCACTAAAGAATAAAGGCAGGGAACGGCATAAAAGTCAAACAGAAAGTGTTAAAAGCCGCGGGGATTAAAGAAACGAGGAAAAAATTTAAAAGTGGCGACGGCGAACTAAAACGGAGACGTCGACAGAAAATCTAAAAAGCCATGGCACTAAGGAAAACCAAGGAAAAATAATTAAAAACTAAAGACAGCGAACGAGATAAACGTAGAAAATTTTCAAAGCAAGGGGGATGAAGGAAATAAGGAAAAACTTTAAAAAATAGCGACGGCAAACTACAACGAAGACGCAGAAAGAAGCTCTAAAAAGCGATGGCACAGAAGGCAGAGAAGAAATAATGGGAAAAAAAGACAGCAAAGGGAATAAAAGTAGGCATAGAAAGAACATTTCAAGAGCAGACAGAGACAGAAAATTCAAAAAGCGAGGGCACGAAGGAAAGACAAGAAATAATTAAAAAAGAAAGGCAGACAAAAAAAAGACTGCAAACGGGATGGAAGTAGACAGCAAATTTTAAAAGCAACGGTGATTAAGGAAATAGGGAAAAAGATTTAAAAATAGCACCGGCAAACGACAACAGAGACCTAGAAAGAAAACCTATACAGCGATGGCACAGAAGGCAGAGAAGAAATAGTAAAAAAGGACAGCAAAGGGAATAAAAGCAGGCATAGAAACAACTTGTCAAACACGGTAGGCATTAGGGAAATACAGGAAAAAATTATGACATCGGAACAGCAAAGTGAAACAGAGATGCAGAAAGAAAATTTAAAAAGCGAGGGCACTAAGGAACGACAAGAAATAATTTTAAAAACCCAGCAAAGGGCATAAAAGTGGGCGTCGAAAGAACATGTAAAAAGCGTGGGGGATTTGGGAAAGGAAGAGAAAAATGAGGAAATAGGGACCGCGAACTAAAAGAGACGTAGAAAGAGAATTTAAAAAACGACTGCGCTGAGGAAAGACGAGAAATAATTAAAAGAAGAGACAGCGAAATAAAGACAGCGAACGGGATAGAAGTAGAAAATGTAAAAAGCAATGGGGATTAGGGAAAGAAACCAAAAGAATTTAAAAGCCGGGACAGCGAACTAAAAGAGATGTAGAAAGAAAATTTGAAAAGCCACGGCGCTAACAAAGACAAGAAATAACTAAAAAATAAAGACAGCGAACGGAATAAAAGCAGACGGAAAATTTTAGAAGCAAATAGGATTAGGGAAATAAGGAAGAAATTGAAGCGTAGCAACATTGACCTAAAACAGGTAGGTAGGGAAAAAATCTAAAAAGCGATGGCACTGAGGCAAACCAAGAAAAAATAACTGAAAAGACAGCAAACAGAGTAAAAGTAGACAGAAAAGTTAAAAAGCAACTAAGGGCACTAAGGAAAACCAAGAAAAAATACTTTAAAAATAAAGAATGTGAATGAGATAGAGGTAGAAAATTTAAAAAGCCAAGAGATTAATGGAGGAAAGAACTGGACGAGAGGGAAAGCAAACTGAAACTCAGACATGGACAGAAAATCTAAAAGGCAACGGCACTAAGGAAAGACAAGAAATAATTAGAAAGAAAGATATCGAAGGGAAAAAAAGTAGGCGTAGAAAACACATTTTAAAAGCGATGGGAATTGGAGGGAGGGGAAAGGGGAAAAAAAAAAAAACCAAACAGGGAGAGCAAACTAAAACAGAGGTTGAGAGAAAAATTTAAAAGCGGCTGCACTAAGGAAAGAGAAGAAATCACTAAAGAATAAAGGCAGGGAACGGCATAAAAGTCAAACAGAAAGTGTTAAAAGCCGCGGGGATTAAAGAAACGAGGAAAAAATTTAAAAGTGGCGACGGCGAACTAAAACGGAGACGTCGACAGAAAATCTAAAAAGCCATGGCACTAAGGAAAACCAAGGAAAAATAATTAAAAACTAAAGACAGCGAACGAGATAAACGTAGAAAATTTTCAAAGCAAGGGGGATGAAGGAAATAAGGAAAAACTTTAAAAAATAGCGACGGCAAACTACAACGAAGACGCAGAAAGAAGCTCTAAAAAGCGATGGCACAGAAGGCAGAGAAGAAATAATGGGAAAAAAAGACAGCAAAGGGAATAAAAGTAGGCACAGAAAGAACATTTCAAGAGCAGACAGAGACAGAAAATTCAAAAAGCGAGGGCACGAAGGAAAGACAAGAAATAATTAAAAAAGAAAGGCAGACAAAAAAAAGACTGCAAACGGGATGGAAGTAGACAGCAAATTTTAAAAGCAACGGTGATTAAGGAAATAGGGAAAAAGATTTAAAAATAGCACCGGCAAACGACAACAGAGACCTAGAAAGAAAACCTATACAGCGATGGCACAGAAGGCAGAGAAGAAATAGTAGAAAAGGACAGCAAAGGGAATAAAAGCAGGCATAGAAACAACTTGTCAAACACGGTAGGCATTAGGGAAATACAGGAAAAAATTATGACATCGGAACAGCAAAGTGAAACAGAGATGCAGAAAGAAAATTTAAAAAGCGAGGGCACTAAGGAACGACAAGAAATAATTTTAAAAACCCAGCAAAGGGCATAAAAGTGGGCGTCGAAAGAACATGTAAAAAGCGTGGGGGATTTGGGAAAGGAAGAGAAAAATGAGGAAATAGGGACCGCGAACTAAAAGAGACGTAGAAAGAGAATTTAAAAAACGACTGCGCTGAGGAAAGACGAGAAATAATTAAAAGAAGAGACAGCGAAATAAAGACAGCGAACGGGATAGACGTAGAAAATGTAAAAAGCAACGGGGATTAGGGAAAGAAACCAAAAGAATTTAAAAGCCGGGACAGCGAACTAAAAGAGATGTAGAAAGAAAATTTGAAAAGCCACGGCGCTAACAAAGACAAGAAATAACTAAAAAATAAAGACAGCGAACGGAATAAAAGCAGACGGAAAATTTTAGAAGCAAATAGGATTAGGGAAATAAGGAAGACATTGAAGCGTAGCAACATTGACCTAAAACAGATAGGTAGGGAAAAAATCTAAAAAGCGATGGCACTGAGGCAAACCAAGAAAAAATAACTGAAAAGACAGCAGAGTAAAAGTAGACAGAAAAGTTAAAAAGCAACTAAGGGCACTAAGGAAAACCAAGAAAAAATACTTTAAAAGTAAAGAATGTGAATGAGAGAGAGGTAGAAAATTTAAAAAGCCAAGAGATTAATAGAGGAAAGAACTGGACGAGAGGGAAAGCAAACTGAAACTCAGACATGGACAGAAAATCTAAAAGGCAACGGCACTAAGGAAAGACAAGAAATAATTAGAAAGAAAGATATCGAAGGGAAAAAAAGTAGGCGTAGAAAACACATTTTAAAAGCAATGGGAATTGGAGGGAGGGGAAAGGGGAAAAAAAAAAAACCAAACAGGGAGAGCAAACTAAAACAGAGGTTGAGAGAAAAATTTAAAAGCGGCGGCACTAAGGAAAGAGAAGAAATCATTAAAGAATAAAGGCAGGGAACGGCATAAAAGTCAAACAGAAAGTGTTAAAAGCCGCGGGGATTAAAGAAACGAGGAAAAAATTTAAAAGTGGCGACGGCGAACTAAAACGGAGACGTCAACAGAAAATCTAAAAAGCCATGGCACTAAGGAAAACCAAGGAAAAATAATTAAAAACTAAAGACAGCGAACGAGATAAACGTAGAAAATTTTCAAAGCAAGGGGGATGAAGGAAATAAGGAAAAACTTTAAAAAATAGCGACGGCAAACTACAACGAAGACGCAGAAAGAAGCTCTAAAAAGCGATGGCACAGAAGGCAGAGAAGAAATAATGGGAAAAAAAGACAGCAAAGGGAATAAAAGTAGGCACAGAAAGAACATTTCAAGAGCAGACAGAGACAGAAAATTCAAAAAGCGAGGGCACGAAGGAAAGACAAATAATTAAAAAAGAAAGGCAGACAAAAAAAAGACTGCAAACGGGATGGAAGTAGACAGCAAATTTTAAAAGCAACGGTGATTAAGGAAATAGGGAAAAAGATTTAAAAATAGCAACGGCAAACTACAACAGAGACCTAGAAAGAAAACCTATACAGCGATGGCACAGAAGGCAGAGAAGAAATAGTAAAAAAGGACAGCAAAGGGAATAAAAGCAGGCATAGAAACAACTTGTCAAACACGGTAGGCATTAGGGAAATACAGGAAAAAATTATGACATCGGAACAGCAAAGTGAAACAGAGATGCAGAAAGAAAATTTAAAAAGCGAGGGCACTAAGGAACGACAAGAAATAATTTTAAAAACCCAGCAAAGGGCATAAAAGTGGGCGTCGAAAGAACATGTAAAAAGCGTGGGGGATTTGGGAAAGGAAGAGAAAAATGAGGAAATAGGGACCGCGAACTAAAAGAGACGTAGAAAGAGAATTTAAAAAACGACTGCGCTGAGGAAAGACGAGAAATAATTAAAAGAAGAGACAGCGAAATAAAGACAGCGAACGGGATAGACGTAGAAAATGTAAAAAGCAACGGGGATTAGGGAAAGAAACCAAAAGAATTTAAAAGCCGGGACAGCGAACTAAAAGAGATGTAGAAAGAAAATTTGAAAAGCCACGGCGCTAACAAAGACAAGAAATAACTAAAAAATAAAGACAGCGAACGGAATAAAAGCAGACGGAAAATTTTAGAAGCAAATAGGATTAGGGAAATAAGGAAGACATTGAAGCGTAGCAACATTGACCTAAAACAGGTAGGTAGGGAAAAAATCTAAAAAGCGATGGCACTGAGGCAAACCAAGAAAAAATAACTGAAAAGACAGCAAACAGAGTAAAAGTAGACAGAAAAGTTAAAAAGCAACTAAGGGCACTAAGGAAAACCAAGAAAAAATACTTTAAAAATAAAGAATGTGAATGAGAGAGAGGTAGAAAATTTAAAAAGCCAAGAGATTAATAGAGGAAAGAACTGGACGAGAGGGAAAGCAAACTGAAACTCAGACATGGACAGAAAATCTAAAAGGCAACGGCACTAAGGAAAGACAAGAAATAATTAGAAAGAAAGATATCGAAGGGAAAAAAAGTAGGCGTAGAAAACACATTTTAAAAGCGATGGGAATTGGAGGGAGGGGAAAGGGGAAAAAAAAAAAACCAAACAGGGAGAGCAAACTAAAACAGAGGTTGAGAGAAAAATTTAAAAGCGGCGGCACTAAGGAAAGAGAAGAAATCATTAAAGAATAAAGGCAGGGAACGGCATAAAAGTCAAACAGAAAGTGTTAAAAGCCGCGGGGATTAAAGAAACGAGGAAAAAATTTAAAAGTGGCGACGGCGAACTAAAATGGAGACGTCGACAGAAAATCTAAAAAGCCATGGCACTAAGGAAAACCAAGGAAAAATAATTAAAAACTAAAGACAGCGAACGAGATAAACGTAGAAAATTTTCAAAGCAAGGGGGATGAAGGAAATAAGGAAAAACTTTAAAAAATAGCGACGGCAAACTACAACGAAGACGCAGAAAGAAGCTCTAAAAAGCGATGGCACAGAAGGCAGAGAAGAAATAATGGGAAAAAAAGACAGCAAAGGGAATAAAAGTAGGCACAGAAAGAACATTTCAAGAGCAGACAGAGACAGAAAATTCAAAAAGCGAGGGCACGAAGGAAAGACAAGAAATAATTAAAAAAGAAAGGCAGACAAAAAAAAGACTGCAAACGGGATGGAAGTAGACAGCAAATTTTAAAAGCAACGGTGATTAAGGAAATAGGGAAAAAGATTTAAAAATAGCACCGGCAAACTACAACAGAGACCTAGAAAGAAAACCTATACAGCGATGGCACAGAAGGCAGAGAAGAAATAGTAAAAAAGGACAGCAAAGGGAATAAAAGCAGGCATAGAAACAACTTGTCAAACACGGTAGGCATTAGGGAAATAAAGGAAAAAATTATGACATCGGAACAGCAAAGTGAAACAGAGATGCAGAAAGAAAATTTAAAAAGCGAGGGCACTAAGGAACGACAAGAAATAATTTTAAAAACCCAGCAAAGGGCATAAAAGTGGGCGTCGAAAGAACATGTAAAAAGCGTGGGGGATTTGGGAAAGGAAGAGAAAAATGAGGAAATAGGGACTGCGAACTAAAAGAGACGTAGAAAGAGAATTTAAAAAACGACTGCGCTGAGGAAAGACGAGAAATAATTAAAAGAAGAGACAGCGAAATAAAGACAGCGAACGGGATAGAAGTAGAAAATGTAAAAAGCAATGGGGATTAGGGAAAGAAACCAAAAGAATTTAAAAGCCGGGACAGCGAACTAAAAGAGATGTAGAAAGAAAATTTGAAAAGCCACGGCGCTAACAAAGACAAGAAATAACTAAAAAATAAAGACAGCGAACGGAATAAAAGCAGACGGAAAATTTTAGAAGCAAATAGGATTAGGGAAATAAGGAAGAAATTGAAGCGTAGCAACATTGACCTAAAACAGGTAGGTAGGGAAAAAATCTAAAAAGCGATGGCACTGAGGCAAACCAAGAAAAAATAACTGAAAAGACAGCAAACAGAGTAAAAGTAGACAGAAAAGTTAAAAAGCAACTAAGGGCACTAAGGAAAACCAAGAAAAAATACTTTAAAAATAAAGAATGTGAATGAGATAGAGGTAGAAAATTTAAAAAGCCAAGAGATTAATGGAGGAAAGAACTGGACGAGAGGGAAAGCAAACTGAAACTCAGACATGGACAGAAAATCTAAAAGGCAACGGCACTAAGGAAAGACAAGAAATAATTAGAAAGAAAGATATCGAAGGGAAAAAAAGTAGGCGTAGAAAACACATTTTAAAAGCGATGGGAATTGGAGGGAGGGGAAAGGGGAAAAAAAAAAAAACCAAACAGGGAGAGCAAACTAAAACAGAGGTTGAGAGAAAAATTTAAAAGCGGCCGCACTAAGGAAAGAGAAGAAATCACTAAAGAATAAAGGCAGGGAACGGCATAAAAGTCAAACAGAAAGTGTTAAAAGCCGCGGGGATTAAAGAAACGAGGAAAAAATTTAAAAGTGGCGACGGCGAACTAAAACGGAGACGTCGACAGAAAATCTAAAAAGCCATGGCACTAAGGAAAACCAAGGAAAAATAATTAAAAACTAAAGACAGCGAACGAGATAAACGTAGAAAATTTTCAAAGCAAGGGGGATGAAGGAAATAAGGAAAAACTTTAAAAAATAGCGACGGCAAACTACAACGAAGACGCAGAAAGAAGCTCTAAAAAGCGATGGCACAGAAGGCAGAGAAGAAATAATGGGAAAAAAAGACAGCAAAGGGAATAAAAGTAGGCACAGAAAGAACATTTCAAGAGCAGACAGAGACAGAAAATTCAAAAAGCGAGGGCACGAAGGAAAGACAAGAAATAATTAAAAAAGAAAGGCAGACAAAAAAAAGACTGCAAACGGGATGGAAGTAGACAGCAAATTTTAAAAGCAACGGTGATTAAGGAAATAGGGAAAAAGATTTAAAAATAGCACCGGCAAACGACAACAGAGACCTAGAAAGAAAACCTATACAGCGATGGCACAGAAGGCAGAGAAGAAATAGTAAAAAAGGACAGCAAAGGGAATAAAAGCAGGCATAGAAACAACTTGTCAAACACGGTAGGCATTAGGGAAATACAGGAAAAAATTATGACATCGGAACAGCAAAGTGAAACAGAGATGCAGAAAGAAAATTTAAAAAGCGAGGGCACTAAGGAACGACAAGAAATAATTTTAAAAACCCAGCAAAGGGCATAAAAGTGGGCGTCGAAAGAACATGTAAAAAGCGTGGGGGATTTGGGAAAGGAAGAGAAAAATGAGGAAATAGGGACCGCGAACTAAAAGAGACGTAGAAAGAGAATTTAAAAAACGACTGCGCTGAGGAAAGACGAGAAATAATTAAAAGAAGAGACAGCGAAATAAAGACAGCGAACGGGATAGACGTAGAAAATGTAAAAAGCAACGGGGATTAGGGAAAGAAACCAAAAGAATTTAAAAGCCGGGACAGCGAACTAAAAGAGATGTAGAAAGAAAATTTGAAAAGCCACGGCGCTAACAAAGACAAGAAATAACTAAAAAATAAAGACAGCGAACGGAATAAAAGCAGACGGAAAATTTTAGAAGCAAATAGGATTAGGGAAATAAGGAAGACATTGAAGCGTAGCAACATTGACCTAAAACAGGTAGGTAGGGAAAAAATCTAAAAAGCGATGGCACTGAGGCAAACCAAGAAAAAATAACTGAAAAGACAGCAGAGTAAAAGTAGACAGAAAAGTTAAAAAGCAACTAAGGGCACTAAGGAAAACCAAGAAAAAATACTTTAAAAGTAAAGAATGTGAATGAGAGAGAGGTAGAAAATTTAAAAAGCCAAGAGATTAATAGAGGAAAGAACTGGACGAGAGGGAAAGCAAACTGAAACTCAGACATGGACAGAAAATCTAAAAGGCAACGGCACTAAGGAAAGACAAGAAATAATTAGAAAGAAAGATATCGAAGGGAAAAAAAGTAGGCGTAGAAAACACATTTTAAAAGCGATGGGAATTGGAGGGAGGGGAAAGGGGAAAAAAAAAAAACCAAACAGGGAGAGCAAACTAAAACAGAGGTTGAGAGAAAAATTTAAAAGCGGCGGCACTAAGGAAAGAGAAGAAATCATTAAAGAATAAAGGCAGGGAACGGCATAAAAGTCAAACAGAAAGTGTTAAAAGCCGCGGGGATTAAAGAAACGAGGAAAAAATTTAAAAGTGGCGACGGCGAACTAAAATGGAGACGTCGACAGAAAATCTAAAAAGCCATGGCACTAAGGAAAACCAAGGAAAAATAATTAAAAACTAAAGACAGCGAACGAGATAAATGTAGAAAATTTTCAAAGCAAGGGGGATGAAGGAAATAAGGAAAAACTTTAAAAAATAGCGACGGCAAACTACAACGAAGACGCAGAAAGAAGCTCTAAAAAGCGATGGCACAGAAGGCAGAGAAGAAATAATGGGAAAAAAAGACAGCAAAGGGAATAAAAGTAGGCACAGAAAGAACATTTCAAGAGCAGACAGAGACAGAAAATTCAAAAAGCGAGGGCACGAAGGAAAGACAAGAAATAATTAAAAAAGAAAGGCAGACAAAAAAAAGACTGCAAACGGGATGGAAGTAGACAGCAAATTTTAAAAGCAACGGTGATTAAGGAAATAGGGAAAAAGATTTAAAAATAGCACCGGCAAACTACAACAGAGACCTAGAAAGAAAACCTATACAGCGATGGCACAGAAGGCAGAGAAGAAATAGTAAAAAAGGACAGCAAAGGGAATAAAAGCAGGCATAGAAACAACTTGTCAAACACGGTAGGCATTAGGGAAATAAAGGAAAAAATTATGACATCGGAACAGCAAAGTGAAACAGAGATGCAGAAAGAAAATTTAAAAAGCGAGGGCACTAAGGAACGACAAGAAATAATTTTAAAAACCCAGCAAAGGGCATAAAAGTGGGCGTCGAAAGAACATGTAAAAAGCGTGGGGGATTTGGGAAAGGAAGAGAAAAATGAGGAAATAGGGACTGCGAACTAAAAGAGACGTAGAAAGAGAATTTAAAAAATGACTGCGCTGAGGAAAGACGAGAAATAATTAAAAGAAGAGACAGCGAAATAAAGACAGCGAACGGGATAGAAGTAGAAAATGTAAAAAGCAATGGGGATTAGGGAAAGAAACCAAAAGAATTTAAAAGCCGGGACAGCGAACTAAAAGAGATGTAGAAAGAAAATTTGAAAAGCCACGGCGCTAACAAAGACAAGAAATAACTAAAAAATAAAGACAGCGAACGGAATAAAAGCAGACGGAAAATTTTAGAAGCAAATAGGATTAGGGAAATAAGGAAGAAATTGAAGCGTAGCAACATTGACCTAAAACAGGTAGGTAGGGAAAAAATCTAAAAAGCGATGGCACTGAGGCAAACCAAGAAAAAATAACTGAAAAGACAGCAAACAGAGTAAAAGTAGACAGAAAAGTTAAAAAGCAACTAAGGGCACTAAGGAAAACCAAGAAAAAATACTTTAAAAATAAAGAATGTGAATGAGATAGAGGTAGAAAATTTAAAAAGCCAAGAGATTAATGGAGGAAAGAACTGGACGAGAGGGAAAGCAAACTGAAACTCAGACATGGACAGAAAATCTAAAAGGCAACGGCACTAAGGAAAGACAAGAAATAATTAGAAAGAAAGATATCGAAGGGAAAAAAAGTAGGCGTAGAAAACACATTTTAAAAGCGATGGGAATTGGAGGGAGGGGAAAGGGGAAAAAAAAAAAAACCAAACAGGGAGAGCAAACTAAAACAGAGGTTGAGAGAAAAATTTAAAAGCGGCCGCACTAAGGAAAGAGAAGAAATCACTAAAGAATAAAGGCAGGGAACGGCATAAAAGTCAAACAGAAAGTGTTAAAAGCCGCGGGGATTAAAGAAACGAGGAAAAAATTTAAAAGTGGCGACGGCGAACTAAAACGGAGACGTCGACAGAAAATCTAAAAAGCCATGGCACTAAGGAAAACCAAGGAAAAATAATTAAAAACTAAAGACAGCGAACGAGATAAACGTAGAAAATTTTCAAAGCAAGGGAGATGAAGGAAATAAGGAAAAACTTTAAAAAATAGCGACGGCAAACTACAACGAAGACGCAGAAAGAAGCTCTAAAAAGCGATGGCACAGAAGGCAGAGAAGAAATAATGGGAAAAAAAGACAGCAAAGGGAATAAAAGTAGGCACAGAAAGAACATTTCAAGAGCAGACAGAGACAGAAAATTCAAAAAGCGAGGGCACGAAGGAAAGACAAGAAATAATTAAAAAAGAAAGGCAGACAAAAAAAAGACTGCAAACGGGATGGAAGTAGACAGCAAATTTTAAAAGCAACGGTGATTAAGGAAATAGGGAAAAAGATTTAAAAATAGCACCGGCAAACGACAACAGAGACCTAGAAAGAAAACCTATACAGCGATGGCACAGAAGGCAGAGAAGAAATAGTAAAAAAGGACAGCAAAGGGAATAAAAGCAGGCATAGAAACAACTTGTCAAACACGGTAGGCATTAGGGAAATACAGGAAAAAATTATGACATCGGAAACAGCAAAGTGAAACAGAGATGCAGAAAGAAAATTTAAAAGCGAGGGCACTAAGGAACGACAAGAAATAATTTTAAAAACCCAGCAAAGGGCATAAAAGTGGGCGTCGAAAGAACATGTAAAAAGCGTGGGGGATTTGGGAAAGGAAGAGAAAAATGAGGAAATAGGGACCGCGAACTAAAAGAGACGTAGAAAGAGAATTTAAAAAACGACTGCGCTGAGGAAAGACGAGAAATAATTAAAAGAAGAGACAGCGAAATAAAGACAGCGAACGGGATAGACGTAGAAAATGTAAAAAGCAACGGGGATTAGGGAAAGAAACCAAAAGAATTTAAAAGCCGGGACAGCGAACTAAAAGAGATGTAGAAAGAAAATTTGAAAAGCCACGGCGCTAACAAAGACAAGAAATAACTAAAAAATAAAGACAGCGAACGGAATAAAAGCAGACGGAAAATTTTAGAAGCAAATAGGATTAGGGAAATAAGGAAGACATTGAAGCGTAGCAACATTGACCTAAAACAGGTAGGTAGGGAAAAAATCTAAAAAGCGATGGCACTGAGGCAAACCAAGAAAAAATAACTGAAAAGACAGCAGAGTAAAAGTAGACAGAAAAGTTAAAAAGCAACTAAGGGCACTAAGGAAAACCAAGAAAAAATACTTTAAAAGTAAAGAATGTGAATGAGAGAGAGGTAGAAAATTTAAAAAGCCAAGAGATTAATAGAGGAAAGAACTGGACGAGAGGGAAAGCAAACTGAAACTCAGACATGGACAGAAAATCTAAAAGGCAACGGCACTAAGGAAAGACAAGAAATAATTAGAAAGAAAGATATCGAAGGGAAAAAAAGTAGGCGTAGAAAACACATTTTAAAAGCAATGGGAATTGGAGGGAGGGGAAAGGGGAAAAAAAAAAAAACCAAACAGGGAGAGCAAACTAAAACAGAGGTTGAGAGAAAAATTTAAAAGCGGCCCGCACTAAGGAAAGAGAAGAAATCACTAAAGAATAAAGGCAGGGAACGGCATAAAAGTCAAACAGAAAGTGTTAAAAGCCGCGGGGATTAAAGAAACGAGGAAAAAATTTAAAAGTGGCGACGGCGAACTAAAACGGAGACGTCGACAGAAAATCTAAAAAGCCATGGCACTAAGGAAAACCAAGGAAAAATAATTAAAAACTAAAGACAGCGAACGAGATAAACGTAGAAAATTTTCAAAGCAAGGGGGATGAAGGAAATAAGGAAAAACTTTAAAACATAGCGACGGCAAACTACAACGAAGACGCAGAAAGAAGCTCTAAAAAGCGATGGCACAGAAGGCAGAGAAGAAATAATGGGAAAAAAAGACAGCAAAGGGAATAAAAGTAGGCACAGAAAGAACATTTCAAGAGCAGACAGAGACAGAAAATTCAAAAAGCGAGGGCACGAAGGAAAGACAAGAAATAATTAAAAAAGAAAGGCAGACAAAAAAAAGACTGCAAACGGGATGGAAGTAGACAGCAAATTTTAAAAGCAACGGTGATTAAGGAAATAGGGAAAAAGATTTAAAAATAGCACCGGCAAACGACAACAGAGACCTAGAAAGAAAACCTATACAGCGATGGCACAGAAGGCAGAGAAGAAATAGTAAAAAAGGACAGCAAAGGGAATAAAAGCAGGCATAGAAACAACTTGTCAAACACGGTAGGCATTAGGGAAATAAAGGAAAAAATTATGACATCGGAACAGCAAAGTGAAACAGAGATGCAGAAAGAAAATTTAAAAAGCGAGGGCACTAAGGAACGACAAGAAATAATTTTAAAAACCCAGCAAAGGGCATAAAAGTGGGCGTCGAAAGAACATGTAAAAAGCGTGGGGGATTTGGGAAAGGAAGAGAAAAATGAGGAAATAGGGACCGCGAACTAAAAGAGACGTAGAAAGAGAATTTAAAAAACGACTGCGCTGAGGAAAGACGAGAAATAATTAAAAGAAGAGACAGTGAAATAAAGACAGCGAACGGGATAGACGTAGAAAATGTAAAAAGCAACGGGGATTAGGGAAAGAAACCAAAAGAATTTAAAAGCCGGGACAGCGAACTAAAAGAGATGTAGAAAGAAAATTTGAAAAGCCACGGCACTAACAAAGACAAGAAATAACTAAAAATAAAGACAGCGAACGGAATAAAAGCAGACGGAAAATTTTAGAAGCAAATAGGATTAGGGAAATAAGGAAGAAATTGAAGCGTAGCAACATTGACCTAAAACAGGTAGGTAGGGAAAAAATCTAAAAAGCGATGGCACTGAGGCAAACCAAGAAAAAATAACTGAAAAGACAGCAAACAGAGTAAAAGTAGACAGAAAAGTTAAAAAGCAACTAAGGGCACTAAGGAAAACCAAGAAAAAATACTTTAAAAGTAAAGAATGTGAATGAGAGAGAGGTAGAAAATTTAAAAAGCCAAGAGATTAATAGAGGAAAGAACTGGACGAGAGGGAAAGCAAACTGAAACTCAGACATGGACAGAAAATCTAAAAGGCAACGGCACTAAGGAAAGACAAGAAATAATTAGAAAGAAAGATATCGAAGGGAAAAAAAGTAGGCGTAGAAAACACATTTTAAAAGCAATGGGAATTGGAGGGAGGGGAAAGGGGAAAAAAAAAAACCAAACAGGGAGAGCAAACTAAAACAGAGGTTGAGAGAAAAATTTAAAAGCGGCGGCACTAAGGAAAGAGAAGAAATCATTAAGAATAAAGGCAGGGAACGGCATAAAAGTCAAACAGAAAGTGTTAAAAGCCGCGGGGATTAAAGAAACGAGGAAAAAATTTAAAAGTGGCGACGGCGAACTAAAACGGAGACGTCGACAGAAAATCTAAAAAGCCATGGCACTAAGGAAAACCAAGGAAAAATAATTAAAAACTAAAGACAGCGAACGAGATAAACGTAGAAAATTTTCAAAGCAAGGGGGATGAAGGAAATAAGGAAAAACTTTAAAAAATAGCGACGGCAAACTACAACGAAGACGCAGAAAGAAGCTCTAAAAAGCGATGGCACAGAAGGCAGAGAAGAAATAATGGGAAAAAAAGACAGCAAAGGGAATAAAAGTAGGCACAGAAAGAACATTTCAAGAGCAGACAGAGACAGAAAATTCAAAAAGCGAGGGCACGAAGGAAAGACAAGAAATAATTAAAAAAGAAAGGCAGACAAAAAAAAGACTGCAAACGGGATGGAAGTAGACAGCAAATTTTAAAAGCAACGGTGATTAAGGAAATAGGGAAAAAGATTTAAAAATAGCACCGGCAAACGACAACAGAGACCTAGAAAGAAAACCTATACAGCGATGGCACAGAAGGCAGAGAAGAAATAGTAAAAAAGGACAGA